>NC_079447.1:289636-314636 GCF_903798145.1 Danio aesculapii | reverse complement strand
ACACATGCACACACACACTCAAATGCATGAACACACACATACGATAATCTGCCAGTGAGGGAGGATAAATAGTCTAGCTTCCTCTTTGATTATTGCGTCTCCTATTGGCAGATTATTCTGCTTGTTTTACGGTAGATCTCACTTCATTTTGACTCATTATATGTTTTATTTAGGAAATGCTCCTTGATTTCAGAATGTTTAGATATTTACACTAGACACAAGACAAAGCCTCTCTGTAAGAGAAGCAGTGTGAGTATTAAATGGTTTGTGGCAGGATCTTCTGGAAAGCTTCCTCTTCTTGGCTGCGTGTCCATGTTGACTGCTCTGTTGGCCGGCTCCTCCTCTGCTGTTTCCTGGAAGGGTCATCAGTGGGATGGACATGAAGCGCAGTGATCCTCCTTCGGGATCTGCTTCAGCCGTGTTAGTTTTATGTGATGTATTGGAGCTGTCAGGTACGCCGGCCGCCGGTGTGATGTCTAGAGTTAGTATCCGTCTGTAAATCTGGTCTGCACATGTCTGTCTGCATCATGCTGGACACAGACTGAGAGGAAACATTCTGTTACAAGCTCCATAAAACATGTCCTGCGGATGAGGAACAGCAGTGTGCGTGAAAACGCTTTGAGCAGAGGCTGATGCCGCAACAAAAAGAGGATTTTACAGAGAAAACAGGAAGGAAGCAGCACTGATGACCCTAGCAACCACAGTGAACACCCCAACAACACCATAGCAACACACAGGACACCTTAAAAACACATACACACAGAACACTCTAACAACGAAATAATTCAATAAATATCGCCCTAGCAACCACATAGATCACCCTAGCAACAGACAGAAAAACCCTAAAACATCCTTAAGACCATACCAAAAAAACACTAAAAACACTCCAGCAACAAAACATAACCCTAACATTCACACAAACACTGTAGCAACACCATAGCAACCACAATGAGCGCCCTAGCAACCAGACAGAAACATACTGACAACACTCTAACAACAAGACATAACACCCACACAACAACTTAAACACTGGAGCAACACCCTAGCAACAACACAGAACACCCTAGCAACAACATGAATAGTTAAACAACCCTAACTATCACACAGACACAGTAGCAACACTATAGCAACCACAAAAATCCCCCTGCCTATCAGACAGAAAAAAACTGATAACACTCTAGCAACAAGACACATCATACAAGGAATCACACAAACATTGTAGCAACACCCTAGCAACCACACAGAACACCCTAGCAACAATATGAACAGTGTCAGAACACCTTAGCAACCACACAGAGTAATGACATAGAAACACCACAACAACCCTCTAGCAACAACACATAAACCTAACACACAATAGCAAAGCAACCACACAGAACACCCTAGCAACAAAAAAATACACCACAACAACATCCTAGCAACCAAACAGAAAAACCTGAGATAACTCTAGCAAGAAGACATAACACCCAAAAAACCACTCAAACACTAGAACAACACCCTAACAACCACACAGAACACCCTAGCAACAACACGAATAGTTAAAAAAACTTAACTATCACACATGCACTGTAGCAACACCATAGAAACACAGAGTATCATGGTTCCACATGAAAAACCTGAGAACACTCCAGCAATGCCACATAACATGCTAGCAAACATGAACATGCTGTAACAGCATCCTAGCAACTACACAGAGCACCCTGCCAACAACAAAAACACAGGCAACATAGCAACAGCTCAGCACTGCGCCATAACAACCCGGAATCCACATAAACACAGTCTCAAAATTAGCAACCACACAGAGCACCCTGGAAACCACAAATAAACACCATGACAACACCCTAGCAACCACACAGAAAAACCTAAGAACACTCAAGCAACAACACAGAACATCCTAGTGACAACACAAAGAACCATGGATACCACAACAACACCCTAGCAACAACATGATAAACCTTAGATCACTCTAGTAATTCCGCATAACATGCTATCAACCATGAACATGCTGTAACAACATCTAGCAACAACACAGTGTATACTGATAACAACTAACTAACACCACAACAACCTTCTAGCAACAACACATAAACCTAACAATCACACAGACACTATAGCAACACAACAGTGACCACAAAGACCACCCCAGATATCACACAGAAAAACCTGACAACTCTTTAGCAACTAGATATAGCACCCAAGCAACCACAGAGACACCATGACAACACCCTAGCAACCACACAGAACACCCTAGCAACAACATAAATACTTAAAACGCCCTATCAACCACATTAACACTGTCACAACACCCTAGCAATCACACAGAGTAGCCTGGTAGCAACAAAGGAACACAACAACATCCTAGCAACCAAACAAAAAAATTAGAAAACTCTAGCAACAACACATGACATCCTAAAAATCACACACAAATACTCTAGTAACAAAATAAATAGGTAAAAAAACATAACTATCACACAGACACTGTAGCAACACCATAGCAACCACAAAGATTACCCTAGCTACCAGATAGAAAAAACCTGACAACACTCTAGCAACAAGACATAACACCCAAACAACCACTCAAACACTCAAACACTGGAGCATTACCCTAGCAACCACTCAGAACACCATAGCAGGAACAAATACTTAAAAACGCCCTATCAACCACATAAACACTGTCATAACATCCTAGCAACCACACAGAGTACACTGGTAACGACAAAGAAATACCACAACAACCCTCTAGCAACAACACGTAAACCTAACAATCACACAGACAACTTAGCAACACAACAGTAACCACAAAGAGTACCCAAGATATCACACAGAACAAACCTGACAACTCACAACACCAGACAAACCACATAAACACTGTAGCAACACCCTAGCAACCACACAGAACACTTTAGCAACAACAAATACTTAGAAACACCCTATCAACCACATTAACAGTGTCACAACACCCTAGCAACTGCACAGATTACCTAGGTAGCAACAAAGAAACACTAAAACAACATCCTAGCAACCAAACAGAAACACCTAAGAAAACCCTGTCAACAGCACATTACATCCTAACAGTCACATGTATACTGTAGTACACCCTAGCAACCACAAAGAGAACACTAACTAGCTACCAAAGGGAAAACCCTGACAACACATTTGAAACAGTCAAACTACAATTTAGCAACAAACCACACAATCACTATAGCAACAACCAAGCAACTACAAAAAACACCTTAGCAACCACATGATAATCCTAAGAACACTCCAGCAATGCCGCATAACATGCTAGTAACCATGAACATGCCGTGACAACATCCTAGCAACTACACAGCACCCTGCCAACAACAAAAACGCAGGAAACATAGCAACTGCACAGCACTGCACCATAACAACCCGGCATCCACATAAACACAGTCACAAAATCCTAGCAATCACACACAGCACCCTGGAAACCACAAAGAAACGCCATGACACCACCCTAGCAACCAGACGGAAAAACCTAAGAACACCTCAGCAACAACATAAAGAGCAATGGATACCACAAACAACAGCACCCTAGCAACCAGACAGAGCACCCTGGAAACCACAAAGAAACACCATGACAACACCCTAACAAACCTAAGAACACTTCAGCAACAAAAATCCTAGTGACAACACAAAAAACCATGGATACCACAAAGGACACCACCCTAGCAACCACACCGAGCAACACATTACGAAAGGGACCACCTAGCAACTGCACCAACATTACAATGGCAACCACCCACAATAGCACTGTGGTCCAAACCCCTTTTCCTTCATGTCATTGTGAGTGAAAGCACAGACTACAGATATACAGAGAGGGGTCACGTACATTACTATGAGTGACTCATCTATTTATTTCAATGTATCCCAGTGTTTATCCCTAATTCCTTTTTTCATAGGCTGGACAGTGCTCTCACTTCATTCATATGGAATGGTAAACCTGCTAGAACGCATACAAGTCTTTTACAGCACCATAAATCTCTGGGTGGAATATCTTTACCTAGTTTTCAGTGTTATTACTGGGCTACAGATATTCATCTTATACTTCACTGGCTTTACGGAGATCCTGGGGCTGATGCTTTATCAGAGTCTACCTCATGCTTGCCCTCTTCCCTAGCAGCTTTAGTTTATGCTCCTCTTTCCATCCCTTATGACAAATTTACTAAACATTTGCTGGTAAGATCCACACTTAAAATTTGGAAACAAATTAGACTTCCTTTAGGTTGGCAAACCATTTCTCCAAAATCTCCCATTCATTCTTATCCGGTCCATCAATAATTGATAAATCATTTGTGTCCTGGTATGCTAGAGGTGTTATGGAAATAAATGACTTATACCATGAGGGAATTTGCTCTTCATATCAGCAGGTATATGAAAAGATTAATATTCCAAATAACAGCCTTTTCCGTTATCTCCAAATTCGTAATTTTGTGTGTAAAATGTTCCCTCAGTTTCCGGCATCGCCTCATAGCTCCTCATTTGATAATTCACTGGAGGCCCACAGTTAGGAAAGGGATTATATCAGCAGTCTACTATAAAATTATGGCCCCAACTGATACATCACATTCCCAAATAAAATCTGTGTGGGAAGATGATCTGGGATTTACAATTTCAGATGAGGATTGGGAATCAGTCATGTAATGTCATTTTCATCCACTTATCCAGGTCGCAAAGGAGAGTACTCCAGACTTCCCTCTCCCCAGACACTACCTCCAGCTCCTCCGGGGGGATCCCGAGGCTTTCCCAGGCCAGCCGAGAGACATAGTCCCTCCAGCGTGTCCTGGGTCTTCCCCGAGGCCTCCTCCCGGTGGGACATGCCTGGAACACCTCCCTAGGTAGCCGTCCAGGAGGCATCCGAAACAGATGCCCGAGCCACCTCAGCTGACCTCTCTGGATGTGGAGGAGCAGCGGCTCTACTCCGAGCTCCTCCCGGGTGTCAGAGCTCCTCACCCTGTCTATAAGAGTGCGCCCTGCCACCCTGTGGAGGAAACTCATTTGTATCTGAGATCTATTCAGTCATGACCATAGGTGAGAGTAGGAGCGTAGACTGACCGGTAAATCGAGAGCTTTGTCTTTCAGCTCAGCTCCTTCACCATAACGGACCGATACATCAACTGCATTACTGCTGCCGCTGCATCAATCCGCCTGTCAATCTCACGCTCCATCCTTCCCTCACTTGTGAACAAAACCCCAATATACTTGAAGCCCAGGTGGAGGATTGAGAATCAGTCTTATACAGAACTCACAAGTCCTCTGTCTGTGCAAGACATGGACTTCTGCAATGCAAAATTGTGCATCGTGTACACTGGACAAACCTAAAGCTTTCAAAGCACGTTCAGCATATAGATCCGGCTTGTAATCGCTGTAACTCCACCCCAGCCACATGTTTTGGTCTTGTATGAAGCTTAACTGCTTTTGGGACATTATTTTTGAAACTATATCTGTTTTGGGGTATATCTATCTCCTGTTGCCCACTGATTGCAATTGTTGGTCATATAATCGTCCAAAAATACAATCTGATTGCATAGCTTTTATTGTACTCCAAGCCAAATGATTAATATTGCTTAGGTGGAAGGATCAGACACCTCCAACCCAAACACAGTGGATCCGTGATGTCCTCTTCTTCCTAAAGTTGGAAAAAATTAGGCTGTCTAGAGGTTCGTCTAACCAGTTTAAGAAAATTTGAGACCCATATAGGAAATATCTCCAAGAACATGATTTATTGTGAAATATAGATCAAGTCCTTGTTGAAGCAAATTGATTCTTTTCTTTCCTAATGCAAATTAGAGTGTATTGTGTGATTGTACAATTGTAGATTTTGTTAAGCCACATTATTATTACCTTCTTATTTGTTGGTATGTTTTGTTTATTAGTTTTTTCTCATTGACTACGTTTACATGGACACCGATAATTAGATTTTAATGCGATTAAGACAATACTCTGATTAAGAGTCCACCATGTAAACAGTGATGTTTGATTATTTTAATCAGATTAAGGTCATAATCGAACTGAAGAGAAATGGAATTAAGACCTGTGGAGTATGCGGATTTTAGTCACATTATTGAAGTGCAGTACAGACATGTAAACACCTTAATCAAACTATAACCGTCATGTAGGACTTTTCACCGCGTTTTGCGACAGGATAGTACACACACACACACACACACACACACACACACACACACACACACACACACACACACACACACGTGGCTGTTTGACACTCTTTGCACCTACCCAGTCAGTGCAGCAATGCGGAGGATTTTTTTCTTCCATTCAGCATGCGATATGAACTTCCATTAAAACTACACTCTTCCAGCAGTTCATACTCGCATCCAATATCAGTTTGTCACGGGGGCATGCCATAATGAAAGTGAAAGTGCCAAACTGCAGTTAAAGTCGACAAATTAATAATGAAACACCTGAAATTACATGAAACTCTGGAGGAAATGCGGAGAGAGCAGTGGCGCGATGACGTTAATCTAATCATGTGTTATAACATGTAAAACAGGATCATGAAAGGAACACTCAAAAGCAGCTCATGTTAACACCTTAGTCTTATAATTGTCTTAATTAGATTAAAGCAAATAATTCAATTACTGATGTCCATGTAAACGTAGTCATTGTATGCGCTAAAGTTGAGACTATATACTTTTTGAAATATAATTAAAGTTTTGTTTTGTCTTTTTTTACTGTAATTTTCTATAAAAGTCATAAATGAAATAATAAAAATGAATAAATACTGTGAATGAGTATAAGTTCAATGCTCTGTATAGACGCCACATTGAAGGAAGTCCCGCCTTCAAAATAGCCAATCGTCAGTCTTTATAGGTTGTATGGATTAGTTTGTTACAGCAATACCTGTTCTGTGTGTCTGCATTAATGCTGACAGGAGGAAAAACATCACACAACCTTTCCTACATAGTCATCCTCCAATCATAGCTCAGATTTTTGTTTATAAGGCATGCTCTGGTTACCATGGAAACAGCTGATTTTTGTCATGCTAATGTTTGCAGATGCGCAGTAGTTGGAGTGAGCAGAACACGACACATTTTAAATGTTTAGCGCTTAAGAATAACAGTAATGGCACAGGTCAGTCTGGATTCCTTTTCATTTTCCTTCGGCTTCGATGTCCCTTATTCATCAGGGGTAGCCACAGCAGAATGAACCACCAACTATTCCAGCATATGTTTTACACAGCGGATGCTCTTCCAGCCACAACCCAGTACTGGGAAACACCCATACACACACACACTCATACCCTACAGCCAATTTAGTTAATCAATTCCCCTGTAGCGCATGTGTTCAGACTGTGGGCAGGGCCGGCGCGTCCATAGAGGCGACCTAGGGCAACAGAGTAGTCAGGGCAGTGTAAGCAACACCCCCACCCCATCTTGATTTAAGAATTGTTCCATATTTGGACTAGAAACAAGACAAAAACGCAGTTTCCTGGAAAACAAATCAACTGAATCAGGAAGCATTTTTGTACAGTGTGTGTGTGTGGTGACCATGAGCATGATCAATGCTGAACGTGGGGTCAGAGGTGTGGGAAGAGGATTTGTCCTGGAGGTCAGACTCTGCTGGACAGTGTAATTCCTCCAGGATTGCGTTCTACTGTCTGATCAGACCACGTGAAGAGGGTTTACTGCAGGAATAGAGCAGTAGGTGGAGCTCTGATTATGGCTAATCCCTCTTTAAATAACCCTGAGCGTTAATGTCCTGCAGGAGAACAGGACAGGACACACACACACTCTCTCTTTCTCTCTGTGCACCGGGATGAACTTCGCCGCTCAGTTTTTCGCTAACTTTATGAATGAAAACCCGCAGGAGCCGCGCAGAGGATTCAGTGACTGCGAGGAGTATGATCCGTTCTGGC
Source organism: Danio aesculapii (assembly GCF_903798145.1). Taxonomy (NCBI): domain Eukaryota; kingdom Metazoa; phylum Chordata; class Actinopteri; order Cypriniformes; family Danionidae; genus Danio; species Danio aesculapii. The sequence goes on along the minus strand of NC_079447.1, from coordinate 306,736 downwards.
AGAGGTGGGAGATATTACTGTAATAAGCCAAAACTATTGGTTGAAAAGTGTATTCGTTAGCTGTTTTAGTTTCTGTGCTGTTGTTTAAACTAAAAAATTAACTCCAAATGTGTTCACAAAATAAAACCTATAATGCACAGCTGTAATAGTCTTGTGTATGCCCCCTGTAGAGAGCTGGTGTGTGCTGCTGTAAGTGATGATCCTCCAGCAGTGAATACCTGTAGAGAGCCTGTAGAGATTGATCCTCCATCCACACCTCCACCCGTCTGTAAAGCCCATAAATCTCCAATACAGCCTCCAACCATCCCACGGATCCCCAAAAACACCCATAAATATCCAATACGGCTTCAATCCATCCTGCTGATGCCTGAAAACTCCCATAAATCTTCAATACAGCCTCCATCAGACCTGCAGATCCCTGAAAACACCCATAAAGCTCCAATACAGCCTCCATCCATCCCTCAGATCCCTGAAAACACCTGTAAATTTCCAATACAGCATCCATCCATCCCGCAGATCCCTGAAAACAGCAGTAAATCTCCAATACAACCTCCATCCGTCTGTAAAGCCATAAATCTCCAATACAGCCTGCATCCATCCCTCAGATCCCTGAAAAGACCACCTTCATCACACTCCTGCAGACACTGGTGCTCATCCTCCTCAGACTCTTCCTCTCCTTCATCCTCCTCTTTATACCACGGTAAACTGCCGGAGACATTCATTTACATACAGTAAAATACAATGTAATTGAGACCAAGAAACAAACTTTTCTCAGAAAAATCTGAGATGTTTTAAAAGCTGGAAAAGATCATTCACCTCTGAGGAACAGGGAAATGAAAGGTTCTGGATATGAACCTTTATTAAAAGCCTGGTGAATGTATTTTACACTTTTTACTTTTCTAAAAAATAAAAATAAAGCATCTAAAATACGTAATGCCTACAATAATAACTCACTTTGGAATTAGTTTTGGTCCGCTAAATGACTAAATGTAAACGTATACGATTAAAAAACCTGATCATTCCATCTATTTTAACAGTCAGATAACAGAAGGTGTGGAGTAGATTGTGTGCAACAGGTTTAAAAGTAAAGTCTGATCATGATAAACTCCCGTTTCCTTCCTGATGCAGTAGTGTTACGGGGTTAACCTGAGCTGTGTGCACATGTTTCTATCAGACAGAGGCTTTATTAGACGCCGTGAAGTGTGAATGAGGCGAGAGGTCAAACCTGCAGAAAACACTGCAGATATTAATAGACTTCAGTGCCGGACACACCAGCTGGACACTCAAAGCCTGCATTAAAGGCTCGACACAGAATCTTTAAATGTGCCACTTTTAATGTGCCAATTTTTACACATGCTACCGAATCTGTAAAGGTAATAAAGAATCTTTAAAGGTAGTTTTAAAATCATTCAATATGCTATAGACACTTTAAAGGTCCTATAGATTCAATAAAGGCACTATAGAATCAATTAAAGTGCTATAGAATCAATAATCTATAGAATCAATAAAGGCGCTATAGAATCAATAATCTATAGAATCAATAAACATGCTATAGAATCAATAAATGTGCTATAGAATCAATAAACATGCTAGAGAATCAATTGAAGTGCTATAGAATCAATAACTTTTAGAATCAATAAACGTGCTATAGAATCAATGTATAAAACCAATAAAGGCGCTATTGAATCAGTTATCTATAGAATTATTAAACGTGCTGTAGAATCAATAATCTATAGAATCAATAAAGGTCCTATAGAATCAAAGGCAGAATAGAATCATTAAACATGCTATAGAATCAATGTATAAAACCAATAAAGGCGCTATTAAATCAATTATCTATAGAATCAGTAAAGGAGCTATAGAACCGATAAAGGTGCTATAGAATCAATACAGGCACCATAGAATCAATAATCTATAGAATCAGTAAAGGCACTATAGAATCAATAAATGTGCTATAGAATCAATAAAGATGCTACAGAATCAATTAAAATGCTATAGAATCAATAAAGGCATTATATAATCAATAAAGGTGCTATAGAATCAATAAATGTGCTATAGAATCAATAAAGATGCTACAGAATCAATTAAAATGCTATAGAATCAATAAAGGCATTATATAATCAATAAAGGTGCTATAATATCAATAATCTATAGAATCAATAAAGGTGCTATAGAATCAATAAAGGCATTATGGAATCAATAGAGGTGCTATAGAATCAATAATCTATAGAATCAATAAACATGCTATAGAATCAATAAAGGCGCCATAGAATCAATAATCTATAGAATCAATAAACATGCTATAGAATCAATAGTCTATAGAATCAATAAACATGCTATAGAATCAATAAACAAGCTAAAGAATCAATAATCTATAGAATCAATAAAGGTGCTATAGAATCAATAATCTATAGAATCAATAAACATGCTATAGAATCAATAATCTATAGAATCAATAAAGGTGCTACAGAATCAATAAAGGTGCTATAGAATCAATAATCTATAGAATCAATAAAGGTGCTATAGAATCTTTAAAGATGGTATAGAATCGATAAAGGTGAATCTAGATTTACAGGTTCATTCTGCATCTAAAAGATACACATAAAGACTCCACTATAGCTATCTTTTACTATGTAATCAAATAAAGGTTAGCACAAAAGTAATCCAAATGTAATCCAAAAGTAGTGAGATTTTGTCATGAAAGTTGTAATCTGTAACTGTAATCTACTCACCCTGCTTGAGTAATGCTCTAATACTGTGTGTGATGTTGATCATGCAGTGCTGAGCAGCGGCGTGGCTCCGCAAAGCCCGACTGCTCATTCCACAGCGGCCCCTGCACTCGAGACCCGCTGGTGCTGATGGGGAATGGCCGCACGGGCCGCCGCTCCACACTCATCTGTCCAGAGAGACTCAAAGACTTCGGAGCTGAAGAATACCTGAACGGAGATGTGAAGACCTTCCAGACCAGCGTCTCTGAGCCGGCGGAGCTGCAGCTGATGTCCACTCCGAAACCAGCCGCGAAGAAGAGCAGCGACAGCAAGAAGAGCAGCACACCACCAGCTCCAGAACACCTGCGCTTTCAGGACATCAGCGCTGCGGCCTTCAGACTACAGCAGTCCAGCATTCAGAAAACACCCTGCACGGTGACACATACACACATGCACAGACACACACATACATGCATACTCACACAAGCATGCATTCATGCACAAAAAATACTCACACACACATACAACTAAACATCTATCAAGAGATTATTTTCTGTCAGTCCTGAATTCATGGCCTCCTAAAATATGAAGCCTTTTTCTAAGATTTCCAACAACAGATTTCCTGTGTTTTCTGTTCTCAGTACTCCAGACTGTCCAAACAGTACGGCATGGAGATTTACCTGAAGAAAGAGCTGCTCCACTACACCGGCTCAGTAAAGGAGAGAGGAGTGCTGTACATGCTGTCCTCCCTCAAGCAGGTGAAGATCCTCAACAACACCCAAACATTGCACTCAGGACAATACCTAAACACTGCATTCACCCCATTCATACACACAAAAACTGCATTCACACCATTTAAAACAACACTCAAAAAATGCCATCACATTACCCAGAACAACATCCAAACACTGTATTCAGAACAACACACAAACACTGCGATCACACCTTCCAGAACAACACCCAAACACTACGATCACACCATTCAGAACAACACCCAAACACTGCGATCACACCATTCAGAACAACACCCAAACACTACGATCACACCATTCAGAACAACACCTAAACACTGCGATCACACCATTCAGAACAACACCCAAACACTGCGATCACACCATTCAGAACAACACCCAAACACTACGATCACACCATTCAGAACAACACCTAAACACTGCGATCACACCATTCAGAACAACACCCAAACACTGCGATCACACCATTCAGAACAACACCCAAAGACTGCGATCACACCATTCAGAACAACACCCAAACACTACGATCACACCATTCAGAACAACACCCAAACACTACGATCACACCATTCAGAACAACACCTAAACACTGCGATCACACCATTCAGAACAACACCCAAACACTGCGATCACACCATTCAGAACAACACCCAAAGACTGCGATCACACCATTCAGAACAACACCCAAACACTACGATCACACCATTCAGAACAACACCCAAACACTGTGATCACACCATTCAGAACAACACCCAAACACTGCGATCACACCATTCAGAACAACACCCAAACACTGTGATCACACCATTCAGAACAACACCTAAACACTGCGATCACACCATTCAGAACAACACCCAAACACTGTGATCACACCATTCAGAACAACACCCAAACACTGCGATCACACCATTCAGAACAACACCCAAACACTGTGATCACACCATTCAGAACAACACCCAAACACTGTGATCACACCATTCAGAACAACACCCAAACACTGTGATCACACCATTCAGAACAACACCCAAACACTGTGATCACACCATTCAGAACAACACCCAAACACTGTGATCACACCATTCAGAACAACACCTAAACACTGTGATCACACCATTCAGAACAACACCCAAACACTGCGATCACACCATTCAGAACAACATCCAAACACTACGATCACACCATTCAGAACAACACCTAAACACTGCGATCACACCATTCAGAACAACACCCAAACACTACGATCACACCATTCAGAACAACACCTAAACACTGCGATCACACCATTCAGAACAACACCCAAACACTGCGATCACACCATTCAGAACAACACCTAAACACTGCGATCACACCATTCAGAACAACACCCAAACACTACGATCACACCATTCAGAACAACACCTAAACACTGTGATCACACCATTCAGAACAACACCCAAACACTGTGATCACACCATTCAGAACAACACCCAAACACTGTGATCACACCATTCAGAACAACACCCAAAGACTGCGATCACACCATTCAGAACAACACCCAAACACTACGATCACACCATTCAGAACAACACCTAAACACTGCGATCACACCATTCAGAACAACACCTAAACACTGCGATCACACCATTCAGAACAACACCCAAACACTGTATTCACACTACCCAGAACAACACCCAAACACTGCGATCACACCATCCAGAACAACACCCAAACACTGCGATCACACCATTCAGAACAACACCCAAACACTGCGATCACACCATTCAGAACAACACCCAAACACTGTGATCACACCATTCAGAACAACACCCAAACACTGCGATCACACCATTCAGAACAACACCCAAACACTACGATCACACCATTCAGAACAACACCTAAACACTACGATCACACCATTCAGAACAACAACCAAACACTGTGATCACACCATTCAGAACAACACCTAAACACTGTGATCACACCATTCAGAACAACACCCAAAAAATGCATTCACACCATTTAAAACAACACCTAAACACTGCGATCACACCATTCAGAACAACACCCAAAGACTGCGATCACACCATTCAGAACAACACCTAAACACTGTGATCACACCATTCAGAACAACACCCAAACACTGCGATCACACCATTCAGAACAACATCCAAACACTACGATCACACCATTCAGAACAACACCTAAACACTGCGATCACACCATTCAGAACAACACCCAACACTACGATCACACCATTCAGAACAACACCCAAACACTGCGATCACACCATTCAGAACAACACCCAAACACTGCGATCACACCATTCAGAACAACACCTAAACACTGCGATCACACCATTCAGAACAACACCCAAACACTACGATCACACCATTCAGAACAACACCTAAACACTGTGATCACACCATTCAGAACAACACCCAAACACTGTGATCACACCATTCAGAACAACACCCAAACACTGTGATCACACCATTCAGAACAACACCCAAAGACTGCGATCACACCATTCAGAACAACACCCAAACACTACGATCACACCATTCAGAACAACACCTAAACACTGCGATCACACCATTCAGAACAACACCTAAACACTGCGATCACACCATTCAGAACAACACCCAAACACTGTATTCACACTACCAGAACAACACCCAAACACTGCGATCACACCATCCAGAACAACACCCAAACACTGCGATCACACCATTCAGAACAACACCTAAACACTGCGATCACACCATTCAGAACAACACCCAAACACTGTGATCACACCATTCAGAACAACACCCAAACACTGCGATCACACCATTCAGAACAACACCCAAACACTACGATCACACCATTCAGAACAACACCTAAACACTACGATCACACCATTCAGAACAACAACCAAACACTGTGATCACACCATTCAGAACAACACCCAAAGACTGCGATCACACCATTCAGAACAACACCCAAAAAATGCATTCACACCATTTAAAACAACACCTAAACACTGCGATCACACCATTCAGAACAACACCCAAACACTGTGATCACACCATTCAGAACAACACCCAAACACTGCGATCACACCATTCAGAACAACACCTAAACACTGTGATCACACCATTCAGAACAACACCCAAAGACTGCGATCACACCATTCAGAACAACACCCAAAAACTACGATCACACCATTCAGAACAACACCCAAACACTGCGATCACACCATTCAGAACAACACCTAAACACTGCGATCACACATTCAGAACAACACCCAAACACTGCGATCACACCATTCAGAACAACACCCAAACACTACGATCACACCATTCAGAACAACACCTAAACACTGCGATCACACCATTCAGAACAACACCTAAACACTGCGATCACACCATTCAGAACAACACCCAAACACTGCGATCACACCATTCAGAACAACACCCAAACACTACGATCACACCATTCAGAACAACACCTAAACACTGCGATCACACCATTCAGAACAACACCTAAACACTGTGATCACACCATTCAGAACAACACCTAAACACTGCGATCACACCATTCAGAACAACACCCAAACACTACGATCACACCATTCAGAACAACACCTAAACACTGCGATCACACCATTCAGAACAACACCTAAACACTGCGATCACACCATTCAGAACAACACCCAAACACTACGATCACACCATTCAGAACAACATCCAAACACTACGATCACACCATTCAGAACAACACCTAAACACTGCGATCACACCATTCAGAACAACACCCAAACACTGTATTTACACTACCCAGAACAACACCCAAACACTGCATTCAGAAAAACACCTAAACATTGCGTTCAGAACAACACCAAAACACTGTGTTCACACCAATTAGAACACCCAAACACTGCATTTAGAACAACACCTAAACACTGTGTTCATATCATTCACAACAGCACCCAAACACTATGTGTGTGTGTGTGTGTGTGTGTGTGTGTGTGTGTGTGTGTGTGTGTGTCTGCAGGATCAGCAGAGGAAGGGTGTGATTGTGGCCACAGACTGTAACTTCTCGATGTCGGTGGCGTATCATGCGGTGGAGATGCGTATCCCGGTGTTCGTCATTATGCCAGCGTGCAGCTCTCCTCCTCGTCTGCGCATGTACAGAGATTATGGAGCCATGGTTATTTCCTACGGCAGCACAGCCCGAGATTCAATCAACCACGCCCGACACCTGGCCAAGGAGAACGGATACCTGTGTCTGGAGGAGTGAGTTTCACACCTATCACCCTGCAGCCAAAGAGCGGTCCCTCACTGAAGCTGAGCAGGGCTGAGTCTGGTCAGTGTCTGGATGGGAGAACACATGGGAACACTAGGCTGCTGTTGGAAATGGTGTTAGGGAGGTCAGCAGGGGGCACTCAACCTGCGGTCTGTGAGTCCTAATGCCCCAGTACAGTGAAGGGGACTCTATACTGTCCTTATATACCTTTTACTGTAGAATGGAACGATTCAAATGCACTCTTAATAGATGACTCTAGTGTTTTTTCAAGTGGGTTGAGTTAATGAGGCCGGACCTCATGAAGTGTGTAAGTCTAGTATCAGTCGGAGGGTGGATGGAGGAGTAGATGTGTCTGTCTACTCATGCATGATCACAGCACATGAGCAGACAGAGAGGCATCGTTTGGCAGGGTTTGGTGTGTGTTAGAAAGGTATAACCATCTCTCTCTCTCTCCATCTGCCTGCAGAGACGACAGTGCTGTGTATCTGGCAGGTCTGGGAACAGTGGGCATGGAGATCTATGAGCAGGTGCCCAAACTGGATGCTGTGGTGGTGCCAGCGGGTGGACATTGTGGCCTACTGGCAGGAACTGCAGCCGCCATCAAACACCTGAACCCTCGCATCTCTGTCATAGTGAGTCAAACACACACATGATTGAATAAGCCACAGACAACAACACTGCAAAAATGCTTTGCTTAGAGTTTTTGTCTCGTTTCTAGTCAAAACATCTGAAAAATCTTAAATCAAGAAGCTTTTTCCAGACAAGCAGAAGATATAGTCTTGTTTTCAGAAATAAAGAGTACAAAATTAAGTGCGTTTTTAGGGGCAGCTATTATGCAGAAATGAATTATATAAGTGGTTTAAACCCAGTTGTGTGTGTCAGCACTGTTTCAGTATCTCCAGCATCTAATGGTCAAGATGATTTATTGTATTTTTTTTTAATCAGACTTGATGAAAACAGTCTCCAGAAACACTTTGATTGACATTCTCTCTTGAAAGCCCCACCCACTCGTGCCCATCTCTCCCTCATTAGCATAGGACATTTGTGTTGTTTTTGAATCTGCCACTATGCTGACACATTGGCATTAGTAGCTCCGCCCTCTTCTGAAAAGAGCACATCTCATTTGCATTTAAAGTGACAGTCATCAAAACACCACGATTATTAAAGCCTGAAAGGGTCAGATTCAGAGAGCTGGAGAACATTATCTGTGTCCGTTTCTCAGCTCAAACTCACACACACACACACACTCTAGACACAGCAGAGAGGCATTTACAGCTTGTATAAAGGTGCAGAATAGGTCAGCTTTAAAATAAGTAAAATAATCTTATTTCAGAGCAAAAACTAAATTATTTTACTTCCCCATTGGCAGATTATTTTGCTTACTTTAAGGAAAAACCCACTTAATTTTGACTCATTATTTCTGAAAACAAGACAAAAAAGCTCATTGTTTTAGGCATTTTTAGATATATGGACTATAGACAAGACTAAAACTCTCAGTAAGAACCGCATTTTTTGCAGTGAAACTTGTGCATCATAATCCTGTCATCCACATCACATGAGCAGGAGTCAGTATTAAAGGGTGCAGGATTATGAACCCCTGGTGTTTAATCCATAGTGTTTTTCCAACAGGGTGTGGAGCCGGAGGAGTTCCCTCTTCTCCTGCAGTCGCTCAAAACAGATTCTCCCATTAAAGACCTCTACTGCAACCCCAACAAGAAACTCTACAGAGGTAAAGTCACACATATAAATACATATCTGTCCTGTCACTGTTCATCTAAAACTCCACATCTAGAATCCTCTTAGTCTATGCTGACATTATCTTCAGCAGCTCAAACACTCTAATGGCTAATGGACAGACGGCTGCTTCTCACTCAGGGCTGCTGTTTATGCTAATGAGATGGAGAGATGGGCACTAGTGGGCGGGGCTTTCCCCCTCTGATAACACGTACAAAGGGAGAATGTCAATCAAAGTGTTTCCTTTATCAAGTCTGATTAGAACAAACACAAGTCATTCATCTTTAGCATCAGAGACTGGAGATATTCACACACTGCTGACACACACACCTGGGTTTAAACCCTGCATAAAATCATTTCTGCATAACAGGTGCCCTTTAAAGCCAATGAAAAGCATGTATTCTTTGCCACTAAAATGACTGAACCCACACGCAGGAGCCTCAGACAAGTGGTCAGATAAGAAAATGTTCAAGGTACATCCTTGATGAACTCCAGGTCTTGTGTGTGTCTCTGATGGTTTTTCTCTGCACAGATCTGGTGGATCACTCTCTGGGCACACACACCTTTCAGCTGGCCAAGAAACTGGTGGACAAAGTCATTTCTGTCAGGTATGGTGAAGTTCTTCCCTTCATAAGCGTGATCACATACTGCTGAATCACCATTATTACACATCTGATTGATTTATTTACATTTTAATTAATAAAGGGACAAAGCTGAAAAGAAAATTAATGAATGAATGAATGTATGATGACAGCACCTAATATTAGACTAGATATTCTTCAAGACACTAGTATTCAGCTTAAGTCACTTAAAGGCTTCACCTAGGGTAATAGGGTAAAGTTAGGGAATTAGGCAAGTCATTGTATAAACAGTGGTTTATTCTGGAGATCATTATTCATCATTCAATTATCACTCATTATCACACACAGGGCAATGAACTGCAATATTCCAGCACGTTTTACACTGCGGATGCCGTTCCACTGCAACCCAGTACTGGGAAACACCCACACACACACACTCTTTCACACACACTCATACACTACGGTCAGTTTAGTTGATCAGTTCCCCTATAGCACATGTGTTTGGACTGTGGGGGAAACCGGAGCACCTGGAGGAAACCCACACCAACACGGGGAGAACATGCAAACTGACCCAGCCGGGACTCAAACCAGAGCCCTTCTTGCTGTGAGTAGGCATGGGCCGGTATAAGATTCTGACAGTATAATAACCTTGGATAAAAATATCCCGGTTTCAAGGTACCCCAGTATTGTGATTACTGCTCTAAAATATATTATTTTTAAGTGTCTGGGTTAAACACAACAATTCTTTTCCCCTTTGAACACAGAATATTTTCTTTTGAGAAACATTTGAAATATTTTGGAGCAGTAAACATGTCAGGCTGAATAATCATTGAATCATTGACTTCTGCTGTCTTCATTTGTTTCAAAAACAGATTTCTTTACCATTTAATCGGCATCTTTGGAGATCTTTTCTTCTGGAGATGCTGTTGTCCTAAAAAAAAAAAAAAAAAACGTAACTAAAAAAATCTTACACATACCTTAGGAAAGGTATAACAGAAACTTTGGTGGTTTTAAAACCTTTTCCAAACCATGGTATACCATGAAAATGGTTGTGCTACCCACTGCGCCATATATTTAGTATTATAATAAACACTGTGCAAATGTTACACCTGAGAAATAATTGAAATTTGTTTTAAATCACGGTAGGGCTAATAACCTTGCCTTCCAGCCTGATCTCACGAGAAAACGTAAGTATTTTACGTTTTGACAGTTTAGTGGCTAATTCGTACGAATTCGTACGAGTTCAGTCGTACGAAATGGTACGATTTTAAAAAGGAGGCGTGGCACCTAACCCCACCCCTAAACCCAACCGTCATTGGAGAATGAGCAAATCGTACTAAATTGTACGAATTAGATCGTACGAATTCGTACGAATTAGCCACTAAAAAAAAAGTTACGAATTGCCGTGAGATTGTGTTGTGCCTTCAACTGTATTATAATGTTCTATAACATTTGACAGGTATGCATTAGTCAGACTCTTATTAAAGAGACTAATGCATGTTATCAGTTCATGAATATCTCAACACTCAAACTCGAGACTTTAGCATTGTAAAAATCAACCTTTAGTGTTTGAACTACTGCCTCTCTCTCTCTCTCTGCACAGAGCTGAGTAGTAGCAGATTATCTGTAATCTGGATTGAGTAATCAGATTACAACAATCAAGTACTTGTAATTAGACTAAAGTACTTTTTAAAATACTTGTAATCAGACTACAGTTACTCTTTAACGGATTACATGATTACATTTTAGTTACACAATGGCAGGAGGCTGATCACAAGTCATTGATTCTGCTTGATTTTCTTTTCATAACTTTTGATTTTTTCATAATTAATGAGCTGCATGTGTACATTCATGATTCTTCCGTTTTACTGTCATCTGCATTTCTAGAGTTTTATAGATCAAATATTTGATGCCACAGTAATAATTCTGTGAATTTGATGTTTTTCAATATTAGCGTTTGTAATGTTGCTGCTTTCTAAATGCACCTAATGTCCAGTAAATGTTTGTGGTTTAATGAGGTTGAGGTATTATATAGTATACTATAAAGTATTAACTGTCCTTCATGTCCTCTTGTGATGATCAACAATGTAGGTATTTATTATTTCTCTCTGTCAAAATAGTACGAGATTATCCTGCTTCAGTATGTGAGGCATCAAATAAGACTTAGTGCAAAAGTAAACTAAATGTAATGCAAATTTAGTCACATTACTTTATCATAAATAAATGATAAATGGTTTATCTGAGAGATTATATATCTAATTACACTTTTTACCATGTAATCTTATAAAGGTTAGCACAGAAGTAGTCTAAATGTAATCCAAAAGTAGTCCGATTATTTAAGTGTAAATGTGTAATCTGAGAGATTATATTTCTGATTACAATTTTTTACCATCTACAGTAATCAAATAAGGGTTAACACAAAATTAATCTAAATGTAATCCAAAAGTACTCAGATTACTTTAGCGCATGTGTGTAATCTGAGAGATTATATTACTGATTACAATTTTTATCATCTACAGTAATCAAAGAGATTGTAGCACAAATGTAATCTGAATGTAATCCAAAAGTAGTCAGATTACATTATCATAAATGTTTAATCTGAGAGATTACACTTTTTACCATCTACAGTAATCAAAAAAGGGTTAGCACAAAAGTAACCTAAATGTAATCCCGAAGTAGTTAGATTACTTTAAATGTGTAATCTAAGAGATCATATTACCAATTAAAAATTTTTACCATGTAATCAAATAAGGGTTAGGGCAAAAGTAATCTAAATGTAATCCAAAAGTAGTCAGATTACTTTAGCGTAATTGTGTAATCTGAGAGATTATATTACTGATTAAAATTTTTGTCATGTAATCAAACAGGTTCTAGCACAAAAGTAATCTGAATGTAATTCGAAAGTAGTCAGATTACTTTACGATAAATGTGTAATCTGAAAGATTATTTTACTCATTACACTTTTTTTAAATCATGTAATCCAATATTGGTCAACACAAAAGTAATCTGAATGTAATCCAAAAGTAGTCAGATTACTTTAGCGTATGTGTGTAATCTGAGAGATTATATTACTTATTACAATTTTTACCATGTTATCAAACAGGTTCTAGCACAAAAGTAATCTGAATGTAATTCAAAAGTAGTCAGATTACTGTGTGATAAATGTGTAATCTGAGAGATTATGTTACTCATTACACTTTTTTAAAGCATGTAATCAAATATTGGTCAACACAAAAGTAATCTAAATGTAATCCAAAAGTAGTCAGATTACCATAAATGAGTAATCAGAGAGATTATATTACTGATTTCACATTTTGCATGCAATTTGTAAAGTTTACCTAACTGACCTGAGTCTCATATTCACACGCTGTTCTCTATCTGCTGATAATTGATTCTCCTTTTTTTTGCTCAGAGAGGCGGACACTCTGGTGGCCATGCTGCGCTTCCAGGAGTTTGAGCGCTGCACGGTGGACACTGAAGGAGCCATGGGTCTCGCCGCCATCCTGGCTGGACAACTGCCAGAGCTCAAGGGCAAAAGGTGCTCAAAACTCTTTATTAACATCTCACAGGTCACTCAAACATGCTCTCTGATAAGCCAATTAACCCAGGAGTTCATCAGCAGTGTAGTAAACACACCACAGTAAACACCGCACTCTACACTGAAAAGGTTAACTTAGTGGTGGACAGACTACTGAAAAATCAACACTATAGTAAATGAGCCATTACCTGCCAAAATAAAATAGTGCAAGTAAAAGTCACTGAAAAAAACTGTTTAAGGTAAGTGGTTGCACACAATTTATATGGGCTGAATTAAAACAAACTAATAATTAAATTTAGTAATGTTCAGTGTCATTTGTTCATTTAAATTCAGCCTATATCAATTGTTTGACACCATTTACCTTAAAAACATAGATTGAAAAATACAATGACTGTTTTTCTTCAGTGTATTTCAAGCAATACTCAAAATGTGAGTGAAAGTGGCTCTCTTCAAGGTATTCGAGTAGTGAGAATTACACAGTAAAAATGACTCCACGTTATACCCTGCAGAATAAACATGTAGCTGATGCTTGATGCATTTACTTGTGAAGCGATGTAACATCAGACACAAAATCTAGCTGTGCTGATATGCTAACGCTCAGGTTATGAACTTTGACCCCTGACTGACAAGCAGCTGGTGTCACAAACTCCTGCAGTGCTGAGAGATTACATGCAGTGTGTGTGGAAAACGAAACATTCTGTAGTGCATTCAGTGACTGTTAAATAGACATACACTCACCGGCCACTTTATTAGGTACAACTGCTCGTCAACACTAATGTCTAAATAGCCAATCACATGGCAGCAGCTCACTGCATTTAGGCATGTAGACATGGTCACAACGACAGTTCAAAGCGAGCATCAGAATGGGGAAGAAAGGGGATTTAAGAGACTCTGAACGTGGCATGGTTGTTGCTGCCAGACGGGCTGCTCTGAGTATTTCAGAAACTGCTGATCTACTGGGATTTTCACGCACAACCATCTCTAGGGTTTACAGAGAATGGTCCGACAAAGAGGAAATATCCAGTGAGCGGCAGTTCTGTGGGGGCAAATGCCTTGTTGATGCCAGAGGTCAGAGGAGAATGGCCAGACTGGTTCCAGCTGATAGAAAGGCAACAGATAGTGTGTTCCCTCAGCATAGTCCCTTTATTTATCAGGGGTTGCCACAGCAGAATGAACCGCCAACTATTCCAGCATATGTTTTACACAGCGGATACCCTTTCAGCTCCAACACAATACTGGGAAACACCCATTCACACTCATTCACACTCATACACTACGCCCAGTTTAGTTGATCAGTTCCCCTATAGCGCATGTGTTTGGACTGAGGGGGAAACCGGAGCACCTGGAGGAAACCCACACCAACACAGGGAGAACATGCAAACTCCACACAGAAACACTAACTAACCCAGCCGTGACTCGAACCAGTGACCTTCTTGCTGTGAGGCCACAGTGCGACCCCACTGAGCATCCGTGACACTAATTAAGGGAATTATTATTTTTTTATCTAAATAAAATGACTTTTCGCCAAAATGTCCTCAGAGAAGCTTCTTTTACTCACACATTGATTAGTGTTTAACACTGATATTTGTCCTCTACATGCAATATATTTTCGTCCAGTGATGGTAATTTCACTAGAGTATGATTCACGCTGAAAGCACAGATCACAGCTTCATGAACACAGCTCGGCACATCCATGTGATGCTAATGAAGCACTCCACTAGAATAAATGAATTACTATTAATAAATTAAGCGCTTACATGCACAATACGCTCTCATTTATTCACATAATTAAATGCATTCATTAAAATGCAATGAGCAGCTAAAAATAGGCGTTTTTTACAGCACTTACTGATGTTAATGACAATTATTTAATGCACTTCCACTCCAGCGTGTGACCTCATAGAAACAAATGATGAGATTAATGTAGTGCATTTATTGTAACTATTAGACGAATGAAGTTTATTCATTTGAACAAAATACACACTCATTTTCACTTCATCTAAAGTCTCTAGATTAATCATTAATCTATTAACCAACCCACAGTGCAGTAATGCATGAACAGTGAGCAATACATTTCCTACAGTAGTAGTTTTTCTTTAATAATGTTAATTATTTCATATGCACATATTTGCTTTTGGTCGTTCACAGTGCACTAAATAATATTAAATTAGATAATTGTATTAGTAATCACTGAATAATAATTATTATCATCACTTATTATTGCTGCTTTTGAATGATGATTATTGTGAAAAGCGATCTACAAATAAACTTGAATATTAGAAGTGATTAATAACTTAATATTGTCAGAGATTATTGAGTTCATATTAACTAATGTCTTCAGTCATATTATGGTTTATTGCCATTATATGACAGCAGAAGTTGTGTGTTCAGCTCTGGTTGCTTTAATTTAAACTCCAGCGCTGCTGAATGCTTGATTCTGATTGGCTGATGAGCATTTTAATGTGTGTTGTTATTTTCAGATAAATGCAGAGCTAAAGTAGTTCCGACAGGTTTTGAAATAACTCTAATCATTCAGCGGAGTGATATGGAGCTGTAATGCGCTCTAAACCTGCCGGAACTACTTTAGCATTTATCTGACAATGTAGTGTCAGATAACAAGGTGTTGTGTTTGGTGTGTGTGTGTGTGTGTGCGTGTGTGTGTGTGTGTGTGTGTGTGTGTGTGTGTGTGTATAGGGTGGCGGTGGTGGTCAGCAGTGCTAATATGGAGCTAGACCTGGTTCTGCAGTGTTTGGAGAGAGCTCTGGTTCTGGATGATCGAGTCTGTCGCTTCACTGTTCAGCTGGGAGACTGGCCCGGTGATATGGCCAAACTGCTGGACCTGCTGGCCAGAGAAGACGTCAGGTGAGAACACACACACACACACACACACACACACACTTCACAGCCACTTCTGTTTAAAGCTCCCGTGAATGTGCATTGTTTATTCAGTGTTTAACATAATCTGAACTAATAAATAAATAGAGAGCAGGGTATAGAGTAGCTCCTCGATGAAGATGCAGACAGAACATGAACACACACGTGTCATGTGCACAGGTGAAATCTAAAAGCCCCACAGACATCCTTACAGAGCATTGCAGATGTTTTCATCATCATCACCTCTGGAATCAGCAGCAGTGTGTGTGAGGATGTTCAGTGCGTCTCAGAGAGTTTATCTTCATCAGTGTTCTCCTGAATCTTACGTCTGTCTAATTTATACTGCAGTGCAGCTTCTAGATCTTTTCTGCCATCGTTATTGGACTTCCAATTCATTCCCACTGTAAACATAAATTACAGTAATTCATAGTAAATACTATAATGTTTTTAAAGGACTTGAATTCATCTCTTGTGCTGATTTTATACTTGTTATGGTAACACAAAAACTACAGTGATTAATCTGTTGTGGTAATTCTACAGTTGCTATGGTAACACAACAACTACAGTGATTAATCTGTTGTGGTGATTCTACAGTTGCTATGGTAACACAACAACTACAGTGATTGATCTGTTGTGGTGATTATACA
>NC_079447.1:262136-284636 GCF_903798145.1 Danio aesculapii | reverse complement strand
GGTGTCCTGCAAAGTTTAGTTCCAACCCCAATCAGACACACCTGTAGCAGCTAATCAAGCTCTTACCAGGCTTTCTAGAAACATCCTACAGGTGTGTTGAGGCAAGTTGGAGCTAAACTCAGCAGGACACCGTCCCTCCAGGACCGAGTTTGGGCACCCCTGCTCTACACCAAACAAAAAAAGGAGACAAAAAACAGCATATGAAAAGAGTTGATTTGTTTATTTGCATCTGTTTAAAATCCTCAGTGTGCTCTCCATCTGGAAATGTTGGTTTAGAGGGAGGGAGGGACATATAATAAGCAGTTCTTACTCTATCAAATATATTATGTCTATGGAGAGTCCTCATAAACCCCCATTACTTACACTGCTAAAAATTGCAGGGTCCCACACAATTCCTTCTTGTTGTCCCGACATAAATTGATCAAGTTAACTGAATTGTTTTGACAAATTAAGTTGTTCCACCAAAAAACAAAAGAATTGTGTTGATTCAGCTCCGTTTTAATAAGCAGCTTTAACAGGCAGTAAACATTATTTTATTGAGTGTAGCACTGCTTGTCTCGAGTGATAAATGTCATATATTTGTGTTTACGAGAGGTTGAAAATGTAAGTGTGTAAGTGTGTGTGTGTGTGTGTGTGTGCACGCTGAACTTCTGATTAACCAATGGGACACTCTTACAGTGCAGTGTTGTGAAAACCCAACTCACAGAACTCTCTCACACGGTTTACATTCGAGATGTTTTACACACACATCATCATTTTAATCTGTGGGGATTCTGATTACGCAATAAAAAAGTAGATGAAACAATATTTTCTAACACATTTCATCATGATCATAATAGTGTTAATAACTCATCTCTAACAACTTTTCTCTTTGTCATGATGACAGTAAATAATATTAGACTAGATATTCATCAAGACACTAGTACTGAGCTTTAATTAGCTTCATTAGGCAAGTCATTGGACAACAGTGGTTTGTTCTGTAGATAATCAAAGAAAAAATATCTCCCAATATTTACTAATCTTGAGCACAGCAGTTTTTATATTAAAAATTAAATATTTCAGCCAATCTGTGGAGAGATCTGTGTGACCGTCTACATCAGCCTCATTCAGAATGATTTGAATTCTATAAATTACACTTAATTTAACATTTATAATGCTAATTTAATGACTTTAAAATACTAAAAAAAAAACATGATCCCTCACTTAGAGGGACCTTAAAATCAAAATATAGGTATTATTTACTCTCACTGAAGTAGGTATAAACCTTTATGAGACTCCTACTTATGTTTAACACAAATAGAGATCATTTGAAGAATGAAACCCATTGACTACCATAGTAAGAAAAACAAATACTGTGGTAGTCAATGACAAACCAGTTTTAAACATTCTTCAAAATATCTTCTTTTTAGTGTGTTAAACAGAAGCTTCAGGAGCACTTCAGTGAGAGAAAATGACCAAAATAGATGATTTTATTCTGATTTCAGGTGAACTCTCCTTTAAATACCAGCAGAACAACCAATAATCATGTGAAAACAACTGTAATAATCCAATCATTAGAGTCATTTCAGAACTATTTCATTCACTCTTCATTAAAATCTCCAAATAATTAAGATATTCACAATTATTATTATCAATATCTTAATAAAATGAGCTCCCAATAGCAGACATGATAAATAATCTCTGCATTACTCATAGCTCTACCTCACAGAGGGACTGATTTACTGTGGTAAAGCTGTGGTAAAGGCCTCAGACGTGATGATCATCTGCAAAAGCTGTTCCAGGATCAGTGGCGTTTGTGGCGTCCGTCCGGTTTATACTTCAGCAGGAGACCCAGAGACGCAAAACCAAAGAAGAAGGTCTGAACGAACCACAGCAGACGAGTGGAGGAGCTGAAGATGCCTTTATCACTGTGCACACACACACACACACACACACACACACACACACAAAACAAAAACATGGATTATTACACTAATCAAATATGTGTCAAGAAAAGCCATGGCATCACATTCAATCCAGTCATCTTGCTGATCAATAAAGATCGAGTTGAGCACAGTGCAGTCTTTGTGTGTAAATGCAATAACCAAATTGGTCACACTTTCCTTGAAGGGGTGTTCATTTATAGTCATATGTCACATGAATGAGACTTTATGCAGTGGAACAAGCTGTATTTGTCATTAAAATCTCTTATTAAAGGTGTCATGACTCTAAATCATTTATATAACACAATCACTGATGTTTTATGATCTTTAATGACATTTTAATGCCAAATTCAGCTTGTAGCACTGTAGTTGAGGTCAAAAAATATTAATGACGCTGTTTATAAAATTCATGACACATTTATTAAGGCCTCATGATGACCATGATTATAACAGATATATGATAATGTCATTATGACGTCTTGATATTGCTGTCAAGATAAACATCTCAAACGATGTCAACTCTGTATTTAAAACGTCATAACTGAGCTAAATTAACACATAAACTAAAGGCCTTAACTCTCATTCATATGTGTTATGTCATGATTATAAAGGCTTCATGACAGTCTTATGAACACATTCTCTAGTGCAGTGTTTCTCAACCCTGTTCTTGAAGGCACACCAACAGTACACATTTCAACCTCTCCCTAATCAAACACACCTGAATCAACTCAGCAGAAGATTAGAAGAGACTCCAAAACCTAAAGTTAATGGATCAGATAAGGGAGACATTCAAAATATGTACTGTTGGTGTGCCTCCAGGAACAGGGTTGAGAAACACTGCTCTAGTGAAGTGTTCCCATCAAAAGCAATCATGAACTCCACACACACTGGAGCTTGTGTTGTGGTCTCTACTGCTCCCATGTGGAGGAAAACAGCACAACTACAGCCATGAAGCAGATTCTCACCTGCACAGCTTCAGTGCAAACATAGCCTCACACAGGTGGATGAGCCAGGTGAAGAACCAGCTGAAACACACACACAGATGAATAGGATGATAATGATGATGATGATGAAGATGATGATGATTATTTAGAGGTGTATTTTAAATTGAAATTCTTCAGTTTAAAAGAGCTTTATTAACTGCCAAAGCATTGCAGATTACATAAACAAAGAATAAAATAGTGAAGTGATTATATAATACATATATACACACACAGAAAACAAAAACAAAGAACAAAACACACAATTACAATTTTGATAACACGAATATGAAAGAAAAAAGATTAATGAGGATTAAAAAGATAATGAAACGTAAATAAACAACTGTACATTCATTCAGATGCTTAAGAATGTTGAAATATTTGCACTAGAAACTCAATATGTAAATATTATTATTAAATCCTTTACTTTGCTACCCACTATTACCTGTCTAGTAGCCTATTCATGAAAATGGACCTAAGTCGTAATTAGCTGGTAATGTAATGCAAAGATGAGCTTTATACATGTACATGCATTAAAACAAAGAAAAATCTACATAAAATCTTTCATGGATTTCAGATGCTGATTGTTAAATGCGTCATAATCATCTTGTTAAAAGGGTCCATACTGACATTAAAAACAACAATAATCATTAAGCTCCAGGCTTCATAATCTTACTATGTACATGAGACTTTTATTCTGAAAATTGCAGATGCTGTAAGACACCGGCTGCACCACACTTCTATGAGCTGCAATGACTCCACAAGCCATCTGTTCACATGTGCATCAGCACACAACATGCTGGATATACGGATTAAAAATGCATTCAGCTCCACCCCATGAAGAGGCATACTTTATGTTTATTTGTATGTTTTGTTTGAGAGCTGCATGTCAAAGCTTATTAATATTCATGACCATTCCAAATACGCTCAATATGGAGCTTTAATATAGAGCTTCTGACTTCAGAGATATTTTATGGAGTAATAAGTAAGCCATAACCCACAGGTGTCAAACTCAGTTCCTGGAGGGCCACAGCTCTGCACAGTTTAGCTTTAACCCTAATTAAACACACATGATCAAACTTTAGGTGAGTGTGTTGAAGCAGAGCTGGAACAAAACTGTGCAGAGCTGCGGCCCTTCTGAAACTTTTGACACCCCTGCCATAAACCTACTATGTATATATAAGAGAATATTTAACTTTAACCAATGCAGTATATGGCATTTAAAGAGATGATATCAGGATTGATTAGTTTAATAATAATAATAATAATATTACTCTCTCACCCATAATAGATCACTGTGTAATGCTGCTCCACCATGTGTTTGGCCAGAGCTCCCAGCGGCCCCAGACTGCCGTATGGGACGTCCCGCGGCCAGAACACCGTCCACTGCAGCAACAACAACAACAACAACAACAACACAATGACAACCGGAAATAACCTTGATTAGGAGTTTGATTAGGAGTGCTTTTAATCAGTCTGTCAGTGATCTGTGTTTATCATTGTTGCATCTTTGTCTTGATTTGTATGTAAAGTGCTTTGAGAAATTCACTTTTAAAGATCGTGTGAAAGTAAAATGAAGCATTTTAGATGTTAGATCTGTATGTTAGTCTTAAAAAATCTAGAAACTAACAGATAAAATTCATATATAAAAGATATACACCTGATATAAACATCTAAAGTTTGCAGTTTGTCTATTGCGCCTAAATAAAACAGTGGTTTTATTTATCATCACCTCATACTTCAGCTTCTCATCAAATCCAATGCTCTATTATTGTGTCTATTATTATTATTATTATCATTATTAATATGCAGAAAAAAAACAGATGCCATGTTGTCAAATATTAAATCGATAATCATTTTTCTAAATCTAAATGATAACGCTTCATGCTGATTGTGTTTTTCTACAACAGAAAAGGCTCTATTTGACAATATTATTGACATTTTGAAAATGGGAAGCGATGGAAATGTGTTTCGACTGTTATAAAATAAAAATTATTAAACCAAAGAAAAATGAAAAATGTTAAATCAATCGACTGATCAATCAATCAATCATTAAATAAATAAATAAAAGACCCTTAATACAATAAAACTTTCATTACAGATACATAAATATAAGTTGTAGTTTTGGTTGAAGCTGATTAAGTATGGCTTTAAACTCAGAGGCTTCTACAAAAAAACCTTTTCATTCAAAAGTAAATGTAATTATGCCTGGTTTTAGCTGTGGTTTGAGTTAAGAATGATCCTACTGTTGCTCTCAGTGTAGCTGTGCTGATCTAGGGTCAGTGTGAAGCAGTAAAAGTGACCCGTCAGCTATTCTGAGTGTGTGTTATTCAGACTCAAAGCCTCATTCACAGACAGCAGAGCAACGCTTTCTATCCAATCCATTCACAACAACAGTTTGTTTCTCAATCAGCATTAACATTTACACACAAAAGTGTCCTGCTCACCCTTCTAGAGTTAATTCATGATCATCTTCTAGTACTAAACAAATGCAGCAGTTAAAGTAAAGTATTGGTGAAGTAATGTTTATCATCATTTAGAGATAGACAGTGCTGTGAAAAAGTGTTTGCCCCCTTACTCATTTTTCTTACTTGTTTACATGTTTGTCACACCTTAATGCTGGATTTTGTTTTCCCTTAATAATAATAATTTTATTAAAAACTGCAGGATGTGTTTACTTGTGTTACCTGTGACTAATATTTACATCTGTTTGATGATCTGAAATATTAGTGTGAAAAAACATGCAAAAAAAATAAGAAATCAGTGAGGGGGCAAAAACTTTTTCACACTATATATAAAATCAAGCATTTATAATTAGAATTAACCCAATTACTTTATTTTAAATGCTCATAATCAGAATACAGTCACTTTTTATGGATTTCATAATTACACATTATTTAAATGATGGCAGTAATTTGCACACATTTCATTGATTATCATAATTTGTCTGATTTTAATGTCTATATTTCATTATAATAAAAATGATGCTTAAACACAGTCCTGATTCATCTTGTTTTATTGTCCTCTGCATTTCTAGTGTTCTTTTTAGATTAAATATTTTAGATTTTTTCTTTTCATCTGTCAAAATAGACAAGACTATCCTGCTTTAATATACGTGACGTTAAATAAGGGTTAGTGCAAAAGTAATCTCAATGTAACCCAAAATGTAGTCAGATTACCATAAATGTTTAATCTGAGAGATTATATTAATTAGTTTTTTATTAGGTAATCGAATAAGTGTTAGCACAAAAGTAATTAAATGTAATCCAAAAGTGATATGACTATATATCCAAAAATAAGCAATCTGAGAGATTATATTGATTGATTACATTTTTATCATTTAAATAAGGGTTAGCACAAATGTAATCTAAATGTAATCTAAAAATTGTCATTACCATAAATGTGTAATCTGAGAGATTATATTAGTGATTACAGTTTTTACCATGTAATTAAATAAGTGTTCACACAAAAATAATCTAAATATAATCGAAAAGTAGTCATATTACTTTAAATGTGTAATCTGAGAGATTAGATGACTACTCACTTTTTTGCCATGTAATCAAACAATCCTAACACAAAAGTAATCTAAATAATATAATCCAAAAATAGTAAGATTACCTTACAATGTGTAATCTGAGAGATTATATTACTGATTACAGTTTTTTTACCATGTCATCAAACAGGTTGTAGCACAAAAGTAATCCAAAAGTACTGTAGTATGATTATATTACCATAAATGTGTAAACAGAGATTAGATGACTACTCACGTTTTTGCCATGTAATCAAACAATCCTGACACAAAAGTAATCTAAATATAATCCAAAAGTAGTCAGATTACTTTACCATAAACGTACAATCTGAGAGATCCTATTATTGATTAGTTTTTATCATGTAATCAAATACATGTTAGCACAAAAGTAATCTAAATGTAATTCAAAAGTAGTCAGATTACTTTAAATGTGTAATCTGAGAGATTAGATTATTGATTACTTTTTTGCCATGTAATCAAACAATGGTTAACACAAAAGTAGTCTAAATGTAATGCAAAAGTAATCAGATTACTTTACCATAAATGTGCATCGGAGAGATTATACTATAGATTAGTTTTTATCAAGTAATCAAATTAGGGTTAGCACAAAAGTAATCTAAATGTAATCCAAAAGTAGTCAGATTACTTTAAATGTGCAATCTAAGAGACATTACTGATTACAATTTTACCATGTCCTCAAACAGGCTATAGCACAAAAGTAATCGATATGTAATCCAAAAGCAGTCTAAAAGAAAAGTAGATTACTTTAAATTTTTAATCTGAGGGATTATATTACTGATTATACGGTTTAAGTAATTTGTAATTGGTAATTGATTACAATTCATAAATAATCCACACTGTTCGGTTTGTGTATCATTATATATGTATACACAAATATATTCAAGTACAAAAATGTGTTTAGCAGGACTTTGACCCCTCGTGTAGTGTGTGTGTGTGTGTGTGTGTGTGTGTGTGTGTGTGTGTGTGTACTGTAGTAAACTTTAGCCCTGTGGTAAAGTTCACTCTCTCATCATGATTTCGCAGATTGTCAACACAACACACACACACACGACTGACTCCATAATTAGCTGTAACATGTTGTGGGTCAGTTTACCCTCGTTATCCTCAGTTTGGTGAGTGTTTCTGCCTGAATAACTGATGAAGTTTCCTCTTACCGTGTAAAAGGCCAGCGCAAGGCTCACCGTCAGCATCCAGAACACACTGGACCTCTTGAAGAACGAGCTGCCGTCAGTCTTCGCCATTGCTGGACACTGGAAACTTAATTAACTACTCTAATTAATTAAACTAAATTAACCCAAATAAACTAACATGAGCGGAGCGGGACGCGTCTCTCTCAGCCGTCAATCAGCCAGTCACCATAGAGATCGCGGAGTACAGGAAATGACATGGCGCCACACAATAAAAGTCCAGTAATGATTTTTACGTTTCTGAGAGGAGTAGACGTTAATAGAATATAATTTAATGGGTAATTTAATTAATAATATAAATATATCTTGTTATAATTACTGTTTTTACATTACTGTGTAGATGTTCATAAAATATAATTAAATAAATAATACTGCATTTATATAACTGTGAGGGCTTAGGGTAGGGTAAATGTAAATAGAATAAAATTTAATGTGTAATATATAAATGTATATTAATAATAATGTGTATAATGACGGTTTTATAATATTGTGATGGTTAGGGCAGTGGTAGATGTAAATAAAATACAATTTAATGTGTGATTTAATAAATAATATGAATAACAATCTGTATTATGACTGTTTCTGCAACAATGTGAAGGGTTAGGGCAGGGGTCGACATTAATAAAATATAATTTAATGTGCATTTTAATAAATAATATAAATAATTCTCATTATAAATACAGTTCTTACATCAATGTGAGGGGTTAGGGCAGGGGTAGATGTAAATAAAATACAATTTAATGTGTAATATAATAATTAATATGAATAATAATCTGTATTATGACTTTTTACATTACTGTGAGGGGTTAGGGTTGGGTAGATGTAAATAAAATATAATTTAATGGGTAATTTAATAAATAATATAAATATTATATCTTGTTATAATTACTGTTTTACACTTGAGGGGTAGACGTTCATAAAATATAATTATATAATTCTCATTATAAATACTGCATTTATATTACTGTGGAAGGGTAGATGTAAATAAAATAAAATTTCATGGGTAATTTAATTAATAATATGAATAATAATCTGTATTATGACTGTATTTACATTACTGTAAGGGGTTAGGGTAGGCTAGAGGAAATTAATTATGATTTAATGGGTAATTTAATAAATAATATAAATAATTCTCGACTGTATTTACATTACTGTGAGGAGTAAGGGTAGGGCAGATATAAATAAATTACAATTTAATGGGTAATTTAATTAATAATATGAAAAATCATCTGTTTAATGAATGTTTTACATTACTGTGAAGGGTTAGGGCAGGGTAGATGTAAATAAAATACAATTTAATATGTAATTTAATAAATAATTCTCAATATAATTACTGTTTTTACATTACTGAGGGCTTAGGGTTGGAGTAGACATTAATAAAATATTAATTAATGGGTAATTTATTAAATAATTCATTCTTGTTGTGGTTATTGTTTTGACATTAGTCTGTGAGGGCGAGAGGTTAATAAAATACAATTGAATGTGTAATTTAATGAATAATTTAAATAATTCTTCCTAAACTTCATTAGAAACCGAGGAATAAATATGACATGATCCATTTTTTTATTACAAAAAGGTCTGTACATTTGCTGTGTCGGAAAACATAAATCACACACAGTACATCAGAACCAGTGATTCTCTCAGCCTCTCCAGAACAAACTAACAGCCCGGATGAGGAACTGGAGCAGATGAAGATTAATAATCATAGATGATTAATATCCATCTTCAGTCAGCATTATGTGCTAAAATGTGGACAAAAGTCAAGTTTCAACTGAGAGAAATCATCTGCAAATGAAGAGCTTCAGTCTGATCTCTAGAATCAAGACATTCAGAATGTGACGCTCAAGAGCACTTGGAGCTGCTGTCACCCACATGAACAATACTATAGTGCTTTATAATAAATACTGTAGTTATTTTAGACCATACTATAGTAAAGTCTATTATACTGTCTATACTATAGCATTTCTTATCTTTGTTAACAAATGCTCCAGCATACTGTACTCATACCTATAATTAACTGATAACCCTTAATAAATACTGTAGCATTCTTTAGTTGTTACTACAGTAAACTATGGTGTATTAATGTATAATATACCCTATAGTTGGAGAAAACCGTTTATGTAGTTGTTGTGTTACCATAGAAACTATAGAATCCATGGCAACTACAGAATCAGCACAACAGATTAATATAGGTGTAGTTTCTATAGCAACTATAGAATCACCACAACAGATTAATTACTATTGTTGTAACCTAGCAACCATGGAATCACCACAACAGATGACTTACTGTAGCTGTGACCATAGCAACGATGGAATCATCACCAACAGATTAAGTTATTGTTACCATAGCAACAATAGAATTGCCACAACAGATGAATTACTGTAGCTGTGACCATAGCGACTACAGAATCATCACCAACAGATTAAGTTATTGTTACCATAGCAACTATAGAATCACCACAACAGATGATTTACTATAGTTGCTGTCACCATAGCGACTACAGAATCATCACCAACAGATTAAGTTATTGTTACCATAGCAACTATAGATTCACCATAACAGATAATTTCTATAGTTGTCTTACCATAGCAACTGTAGAATCACAACAACAGATACATTTCTATAGTTTTGTTACCATAGCAACTGTAGAATCATCATAACAGATTAATTTCTATAGTTGTTGTGTTACCATAGCAACATTGGAATCACCACAACAGATACATTTCTATGGTTGTTGTGTTACCATAGCAACTGTAGAATCACCAT
Organism: Danio aesculapii; assembly: GCF_903798145.1. Lineage (NCBI taxonomy): Eukaryota > Metazoa > Chordata > Actinopteri > Cypriniformes > Danionidae > Danio > Danio aesculapii. The sequence goes on along the minus strand of NC_079447.1, from coordinate 274,230 downwards.
AACAGTTTAGTTACTATAGTTGTGTTACCACAGAAACTACAAAATCACCACAACAGATCAATTGCTACTGTTGTTGTGTTACCACAGCAACTATAGATTCACCATAACAGATACATTTCTATAGTTGTTACCATAGCAACTGCAGAATCACAACAAAATAATGTTGTTACCCTAGCAACTATAGAATCACCACAACATATTAATGACCATAGTTGTTGTGTTACCATAGCAACTGTAGAATCAATCACCACAACTGAATCAAGGCCTTTACTATTGACCTTATTCTTCAATGCTGAAGTGCGCTGGCTTTTGCAATGTTTTAGAACTTCCGTCGCTTATGGGTGAACTGACTAGAAATCATAAACGGCAGAAAACAGTCAAAATACTCACTCTACATACAAGTGTACAAGACTATACATACAAAGTGGAATAATATGATGAGAAAAGATCCGTTTGCAACATCAGGCAGCGTAAAGAGTTGTTTTTAACATCTCGAATGGAAGACCAGAATCTCGAGCCAAAAAGATTTTAATGGCAGCGCCTGCTCACACACAGAGAATAAGGTGAATATGGTTCAAACACACTACAGTATTTATTATAAATGAGCACAGTCTTAGTATAGATGTGGGAGATTGAGCATGTTAAGGCCGTGTACAGCATTGAGGAGTGGAGAAGAGTCAGCAGATCTTTCAGAAACACTGTAGACTAATAAACCATCAGTCTCCACACACACACACACACACCTCTCTGTCTCTGTTTGGCACAATCATGTTCCTCAAGAGAGAAACGCGACGTATAAATCAATATAATATATTTATATGACATTAATTTACATGGTGAGTCAATTATCTGATTTCATAAGCAAAACATGTACAGGTATACAAAATATCTATAAAAACAACTACACACCATCATCATCCTCACACACACACACCGGCAAAACTCTCTCAGATATTACAAAACTGAGTATGTACACGTCCTGGATTATCTGAACAAAGACCACATCTGTGCAGACACTCCTCCAGCCAAACACACACACACACACACACACTAAATACAAACACGCATGCACAAACAAACAGATCATGTACACAAACTGACCGCATACATACACACTCTCTCTTATTCAAACACACACACACACACAGTTCAGATTAATATAAAAGTATCTCAGATGTGAAACTGTGCCGATCAAAACAACTTTTACCTTCATTTACACACATAAAAAAGAGCTTGTCCTATAATCACACACACACACACACTTTCTCACTCACTCACAACACACACATGTCTGGCTGGCCGTCACTGATGTGGTGTGAAGGGACTGATCGTCCAGTACAGTAGAAACTGTAGAATAACACACACTTAAAGGACACACACACACACACACACACACACACACACACACACACACACACAGTATAAAGGCAATAATAATAAATATCTGTCAGTGTCTGTGAATCAGTCAGTTTTGGCGTTGTGTGTGTCCAGATTGACCACCTGAAGCTCCGTCAGACTGTTACTGCTGCCGCTGGACTGCTGACCAATCACCATCTGCAGAATACACACACACACACACACACACACACAGGTTAGATACCATCAGCAGACCTGCCAGAGCACTGCAAACGCACACAGTGTCTATTAGTGACTGACTGTAAACACTGAGATTATTCATTTATGCATTCCTCAGACTTATCCAAATCAACTATCAAATAAAATAATAATGCATAGAAATTGTAATATAATTATATATATGATTACATTATATTTAATTACATTATACAACATATTATTATATAATAATTAAATATATTATCTTACAATATAATTACATATTTTGAATTGGCCACTTTATTAGGTACACCTGTCCAACTGCTAGTTAACTCACATGTCTAATCAGCCAATCACATCGCAGCAGCTCACTGCATTTAGGCATGTAGACATGGTCAAGAGGATCTGCTGCAGGTCAAAGCGAGCATCAGAATGGGGAAGAAAGGGGATTCAAGAGACTCTGAACGTGGCATGGTTGTTGCTGCCAGATGGTCCGACAAAGAGGAAATATCCAGTGAGCGGCAGTTCTGTGGGCGCAAATGCCTTGTTGATGCCAGAGGTCAGAGGAGAATGGCCAGACTGGTTCCAGCTGATAGAAAGGCAACAGTAACTCAAATAAGCACTCGTTACAACCGAGGTCTGCAGAAGAGCATCTCTGAACACACAACACGTCCAACCTTGAGGCGGATGGGCTACAGCAGCAGAAGACCACACCGGGTGCCGCTCCTGTCAGCTAAGAACAGGAAACTGAGGCTACAATTCACACAGGCTCACCAAAACTGGACAATAGAAGATTGGAGAAACGTTGCCTGGTCTGATGAGTCTCCATTTCTGCTGACACATTCGGATGCTCGGCTCACAATTTGACATCAACAACATAAAAGCATGGATCCATCCTGCCTTGTATTAGTGGTTCAGACTGCTGGTGGTGGTGTAATGGTGTGGGGGAGATTTTCTTTGGGTCCATCAGTACCAATTGAGCATGGTGTCAACGCCACAGCCTACCTGAGTATTGTTGCTGACCATGTCCATCCCTTTATGAGCACAGTGTCTCCATCTTCTGATGGCTACTTCCAGCAGGATAACGCACCATGTCATAAAGCACCAATCATCTCAGACTGGTTTCTTGAACATGACAATGAGTTCACTGTACTCAAATGGCCTCCACAGTCACCAGAGCTCAATCCAATAGAGCACCTTTGGGATGTGGTGGAACGGGAGATTGGCATCATGGATGTGCAGCCGACAAATCTGCAGCAACTGTGTGATGCTATCATGTCAATATGGAGCAAAATCTCTGAGGAATATTTCCAGTAGCTTGTTGAATCTCTGCCATGAAGGATTAAGGTGGATCTGAAGGCAAAAGGGGGTCCGACCCAGAACTAGTAAGGTGTACCTAATAAAGTGGCCAGTGAGTGTATTCATTCTGTGGTTACAAAAAACCAAACAAGCTGAAAATATCCCAATGTGAAACTGATCTGGATTAATAGAAACACATAAACACTGAGAACATTCTTTCATTAGTGTGTTTCTTCTCTTTTTTTAATATATCCCAGTAAAATAAAGCTTTAAATAAAAAAATATAGAGAGAATTTCAAAGCAACCGCAGCTGAAAGAGGCAGTTCACACAAAAATAACCCACTCACGCTGCTCCAAACTTTGATGAATCTTTAAATAAGAACACCTTTAATATCGTGGTGAACTGCCCCTTTAATGCAAACCCTGCAACTGAAGCAGTGCTGTTGTGTGAGCAGTGTGTGTGTGTGTGTGTGTGTGTGTGTGTGTGTGCTGGCTCATGCAGCTCCTCCAGTGCATTAGTGCAGTGCATGCTGGGTAATAATGAGAGTAATATTGAGAGTTTCACTTGTGAAGTGTTGATCTTGCCGTACTGGATGAAGCTGCACTGCTGACATCGGGATCTGAACCGTACCAGGAGGAGCTGTGAGAAACACCTGAGAAACTGCACCTGCGCGCACACGCACACATACACACACATGCACACACACAAGAACATTTTACTATTGTACAAATGTCACTAAGTGTGTGTGTGTGTGTGTGTGTATGCTTAGTGTGTGTCTCTCACCCGTGTCCGTGCTCTGTGTGTGTGCCACCTGCATGCCGCCCTGTGTGTGTGTGAAGGCGTTGAGCAGCAGTCCTCCGTCCGCCAGCGCAGGGCTCGAGGTGTACATGACAGTGTGTGTATTCGGGTACATCATGGAGGACGAGACGATGGCAGCGGCGGGGAGACTCACTGTAGCTGCTGGAACACACACACACACACACACAAACACACACACACACACAATAGACATTACACACGCATAACCACTTAAAGAGAAAGGAGACCTATAAAAACATCAGTGATGCGCTTAAAACCCAACACCACATCGATGCCAATAGTTAGTGCGTCGACACATGCACTCCGTGGTCACGGCCAAGTTCGAGTTCGATTCCAACTTCACGGTCCTATACCGATCCTACCCCTCTCTCTGCTCCTCATGCTTCTCTGTCAATACTCTATACTTTCCTTTCCATTAAAGGTAAAAAATAATGTATTAATTATAAAATTCATTCATTTTCATCCACTTATCCAGGTCGCAGGGGCAGCAGTCTTAGGACAGAACCCCAGACCTCCCTCCAGCTCCTCCGGGGGGATCCTGAGGTGTTCCCAGGTCAGCCGAGAGACATAGTCCCTCCAGCATGTCCTGGGTCTTCCCTGAGGCCACCTCCTGGTGGGACATGCCTGGAACACCTCCCTAGGTAGGCGTCCAGGAGGCATCCGAAACAGATGCCTGAGCCACCTCAGCTGACCTCTCTGGATGTGGAGGAGCAGCGGCTCTACTCCGAGCTCCTCACCCTGTCTATAACGGTGTGCCTTGCCACCCAGCGGAGGAAACTCACTTCAGCAGCTTGTATCTGAGATTTTGTTCTTTCAGTCATGACCCAAAGCTCATGACCATAGGTGAGAGTATGAGCACAGATTGACTGGTAAATAGACCACAACAGACCGGTACATCGACATCTCTTGCTCCATCCTTCCCTTACTCGTGAACAAAACCCCAAGATACTTGAACTCCTCCACCGGGGGTAAGGACGTTCCTCCAACCTGGAGATAGCAAACCACCTTTGGTTTCTGTAAAAATAACACTTTAACGCCTGGCATTCTGTGCGTTAGTATGCACGATCACATTGGCGCCCTTTATTTAGTCACGAGGTGTTCAACTTCGATGGAAAACGCATGCAAAAAGCGTCCCGGTGTGCACGAGCATTAAGGCTTAAATCTGAAAGTACACCGTGTTTAAAACTATTGATCCATCTATAAAAGAGTCGACTCAGAGTGGTTCAAATGAATCATCATGGTAAAGAATCTTTAGCCATGTCATCGATACAGAACTCAAGCCCCGCCCCATTTGCACAGGAACCCCCCAACCACGCCCCCCGGCCCCACCCACAAACACTGTAGAAAGAGAACGAAAACAAACAGCAGACCCCGGCTGAGTCATGTGGTGTAGACGCTGTGCTCTGTTATTCTCTCTGCCCAAAGACGAGGCTGTGAGGAGTCAGTTTCTGCAGAAATACCTCAGCATTATCATTGTGCTGTTCCCGTCATTTCTCTGACGAGTGCTTCAGCAGTCTACACACTTACAATGGAGGATTGATCAGCCGTTTGTTAAAGGAAGGATCAGAAAAGACTATTGATGTGTGGCACTTTATAAGAGCTTGACAGGAACAGTACACAGTTCATGGATCAGTTCCTCCAGTTCACAAGTGTAAGTTAGAGCGATTAAAATGGTTGCAAAATGGGGGCTCTTTAATTGAGAATGGGAGAATCACAGGCCAGTGACACACACTGAGCTGCAGGGGGCAGCAAACACACACAGAATATTCCTTTCTTGTCATTTGTAATGAATCATGTATTTAACAGAGTTATTACAGTTAATTACAACTAAAACTATCAAATAAATACTATATACCACGTGAAAATAAAGTATTTACATTTGATTTTATTTCAGAGTTGTCAAGAAAACATGCTTTTCATTTTCAATTAGTTTGATGACCGACAAGAGCTACGCTGAATAAATCAGAGACTAAAACGATGAGGATATTTTAAAATGACTACACAATACACACTACTGCATTTACAGCAGATCTTTATGCTTACAGTTATAACAGATTTAATCAACAACTAAAAACATGCAGAATTAAACTGCTGTAAAGACTGCAGGAGTCCATCAACCACCCTGAAGACAAACATCAAGACTTTTGGAGAAGCGCAGTGAGATGACACGAGTGTGTGTGTGTGTGTGTGTGTGTGTGTGTGTGTGTGTGTGTGTGTGTGTGTGTGTGTCGCTCTCTTGATTGCATGAAGACTTGTGAAAAGTACATGCAGGATGTGTAACCCTGCCGAAGGGCTAGTTGATCCTCATACAGTATGTAGAGTGTGTACAGTGTGTGTGCAGTGAGTGTGTACCTGTGGACGTGGCTGCAGTGCTGCTCTGGCTGATCTCAGAACTGCTGTCACTGCTGCTGATGCTGGAGCTGGACTGAGAACTGGACTGAACCTGCAGAGTCTGGAGCTGCTGCGGCATCGCTCCACCTGACACACACACACACACACACACAGATCCACTCATTTCTGCACTTCTGCAAGCAAACCTGATCATGATCACGACACTGATAAGAGCAGAGAGAAACCACAGCCACAGAGGGAGAGAGAGAGAGAGAGAGCGATGCGCTCAAACTAACACAGACGACAGTGGGCAGATACACACGTACAAACCCACCAATCCGCTCTCACTCACACACACACACACAAACATACACTGTATGTCAGTAATACCTTGTGTGTATGAGACCGTGTTTGAGTGTTCATGTATGTGAGTGTGTTTGACTGTGTGTGTGCGTGATTGTATGTCCACACATGCTCATGTATAAGTACACACACACACACTCTCAGTGACATTGAGAAACACACATGCACGCACCGGTGAGTGTGACGCTGGCCGGCAGCCGGAACACAGTCTGCTGCTGCTGCTGCTGCGCTGGCGTCGGACTGCAGGAGGCGCTGATGGGCTGAGCAGAGTTCTGGAGTGCCAGTGTGTGCGGCTGCAGCTGAGCCAGAGGGAGAGCAGGAGCCCCGGGAGCAAATGGAGAGCCTGGACACACACACACACACACACACACACACACACACACACACACACACACACACACACACACACACACACACACACACACACACACACACACACACACACACACAGGGCAGTGAGCAAAGCACAGTACACAAACACATTCATTTGTTCATTTTTAGGTCGGCTTAGTCCCTTTATTAATCCGGGGTTGCCACAGCAGAATGAACCGCCAACGTATCCAGCACGTTTTAACACAGCGGATGCCCTTCCAGCTGCAACCCATCTCTGGGAAACACAAACACGCATCAGGGCACTTTATCCTTTTATTTTAAAATGTTTAATATTTGAAATCTAGTGAACTCCATGGTAGGGCAGCACGGTGGCTCAGTGGTCAGCACTGTGGCCTCACAGCAAGAAGGTCGCTGGTTCGAGTCCAAACACATGCGCTATAGGGGAATTGATGAACTAAACTGGCCGTAGTGTATGAGTGTGTGTGTGTGAGAAGGAGTGCATATGGGTGTTTCCCAGTCCTGGGTTGCAGCTGGAAGGGAATCTGCTGTGTAAAGCATTTGCTAGAATAGTTGGCGGTTCATTCCGCTGTGGTGACCCTTGATGAATAAAGGGACTAAGCTGAAGGAAAACTGAAGTGAACTCTATGGTAATGAGCTATGATGCTGTTCAGCAACAATTAATCAGAATGAAGATGACCACATTAGTTCCCAGGCCAAACAGAGGAAGGTTTGATTACTGCAGAACTTCATGTTGGATATATTAGGGGGGAACAGCGTGACTCTCATGCTGACTATACGGACAGCACACAAGAGCACTGCTGATAAAAGGAGCACAACATTATTCATCATTCCTATTATATTCTCCCTCTAGACAGCATGCTCCTCTGTGGGAATATAAGGGATTTGCTGATTTACCGCAACACAACCCTGTTAAACACGAGATCAGTGATGGAGCTGTGAACACACACTAATGCACTTTACACACACTGTTGTAGAGCAGCCCCACTGTAATAGACCAGACGATTCTAGAAAACAGGATACAAACTCAGTCAAATGGAAGACTGATTACAGCTGGGCATAGATATAGACACTAGATATCGCATACGGACCCTGAGCATGCGTCAATAGCGCTGCCACATTAGTACAGGGCTCCCAGGACTAAAGTCACTCAGCTGCACTAGTCAAGACTGAAGCCAATGTGCAGAGGTGGATTTAGGCATGGGTAATATGGGCGATCGCTCAGGGCGGCGTCTTGCGGGGGGCAGCATGAGGAGACGGTGTAAAACAAAAACGTGCACCATTAAAGCTTTGAGATACGATTTACTTCATGCAAATCTTCATTTAGAGTAATCCCAGAATAAAGACATATTTGCCGTCTTTTCCACACGCATGTTTGTTACTTTATGAGCAACCGAAACAACACTGGTGAAACCAAAGTGAGGCATGCATGTAGAAAACCATTCCCACACATCTCACGTGCTGCTCCTGGGATGAATCCCGATTGTTTACATGCACACCGATAAAATACACACCACTCATGTGCTGGGAATCTGAAATAACAGCCTTTTATGCAAAGATATCAGCACACAGCAAGTGATGCAAGTCAACAACACTAAAGTTATATATAAATAAATAGGTTGTTATACAAATTAAATATAATATGAGTTATATATATATATATAATATGATGATGATCTTATTTTGGCTAAGCATGGCTGAGAGAAGAGATGATCTGAGAGATGAGTCTGGGAGGTGCGACTTCACATTAATTCTCGGTCATAAGTCAACACATAATTCTATAAAACACAGCCTATATTTTTTGTATTCTCTAGATTTTGTCATAATATTCATGCAAAAGATTTCCGAAGTGATGTTGGCATATCACTCCAGTCATGTCTACATTGTTTTCCAGTTAAATTTAGGATTGTTGTCGGTGCCTATGGCGTAGTGGAAACTGCACCAACACATGCACTTCAGTGTTCATAGCGACCCGGGGTCCTATGCCGATCCTTCCCCTCTCTCTGCTCCCCACACTTTCCTGTCAAGTCTCTCTACTGTCCTGTCAAAATAAAGGTGAAAACCCCTAAAAATTCATTTAAAATTGTTTTCTGTGATTTATTTAGAATAATAATTGTATAATGATAATAATAATTGTATTTATTTTTTATAAATATAAATAAAGTCTTATATTTACTGAAAATAAACAGATTTATTAGTAGTAGAATTTCAGTTTGTTTGTATGCTGTCTGAATAGTTAGTTTGAGACGATTACATGTGTTCCAATGAGAGTAATATAAAGTCAAGTCATTACTATTTGGGGGGGGGGGGGGGGTGGTGTATATCTGTGTGTATCTCTGGCTCTGGATGGCCACAGTCCTCCACTGCAGCTTGATCCTGAATTCATTTCAAAGGGGCGCTACCCTGTACTAACATGGCGGCTCTATTGACATTCCCACCAATAGACAACAACAGCGCAGGCGACATCTAATGTGAACATCTATGACAGCTCAGTGCTGCAGTATTGAACTCTACTGTCTACAGCAGGGAGATTAAACACAACATATTAATGATCATATTCATTTCATGTGTGTGTGTGTACATGTGAGCCTGTGTGTGCGTTTGTGTATGTGCATGCATCTGCATTAGTTTGAGCGTGTGCTTGCGTGTATGAGTGTTGGTGTGTATGCATGAGTGAGTTTGTACTTTTGAAAGTGTATGTGTGCACGTGTGAACGTGTTTGCATGCATGAGTCTGTGTATGCGTGTGTGTGTATATGTGTGTGTGTTTTAGTGCACATGTGAGAGTGTTTGAAGTGTTGCTGCTCTACATCCGTCAGCTCCACACACACACACACACACACACACACACACACACACACACACACACACTCAGGGCTGTGTACAGTGTGTGTGGTTGTCATTGTCCAGCAGGGATCATTTGCATGAGCAACAAAAGCAGCTCCACCTATCCTCAGTGATGAATATGCAGATCAGTGTATGAGGAGCCAGATGAGGAGATCAGGTGTGTGTGTGTGTGTGTGTGTGTGTGTGCAGGATACAGAGAGCTGAGCGCCGCTAATGCTGCTTTACGCGTTCGCTCCGGCTCGGTTATTTGTAGCACGTGTGGTCAGAAACACACTCGCAGTCTGACTGTTTTCCTGTGAATGAGCTTCCTGCATCAGTGTGTGTGTGTGTGTGTGTGTGTGTGTGTGTGTGTGTGTGTGTGTGTGTGTGTGCAGCTGTTTGAGTCTCAGCGCCGACAGCTGGAGCATCAACACCTTCCGCATCTGCTGCTATAATGAGCTCAATAACAAATGCACACACTCACACACACACATAAACACTTTCTCACACACACACACACACACACACCTGGCATGAATGTGAATGCGCTGGGCAGCATGACTCCAGCAGGGGGCGCTGTGCTCTTCAGGATGCTGCCGTTGGTGCTGCTGTAGCTGCTGATGGGGTATGATGTGCTGCTGCTGGAGGTGGGCGGAGCGCTGGTGTTGGTGCTGCCCGGCAGACTGGACACAGTGAACACTGGCTTCAGGGAGTCCTGCACACACACACACACACACACACACACACACACACACACACACACAGTTATTATAGTTGTACATTTTTGAATTGGTTTTCATTCTCAGTGTTAGCTCAGTGTGAGAATCTGCTTTATTCCCCAAATGTGCAGAGAAATGTACATCTCAACACAAGAGGACAGAAGGACATAAACAAGAATAGAGAATACAAAACACAGTAAACAACAGAGATGAAGACGCTTATAGACACACATCAAGATGGGTTATGTGCAATCTGAGCATTATTGGCTTTTAACTATACAAAAAATAAATATTATATATATACACACACACACACACACACACACACACACACACACACACACACACACACACACACACACACACACACACACACACACACACACACACACACACACTACCTGACAACAGTCTTGTATAATAATACTAATAATAACACAAATATTAACTGGACTAGTTGATGATTTGGTATCAGAAGTGTCTTATATGAAAGGTAAAGGCCTCTAGATGAGGCTTATTTGAGCACAATATAATCTGATCATGTCTTGATTATGAATGATTTGATTAGGACAGTAAGGTCTGACTCTGCTTAGACTAAAGTCTGCTCACTGAACCTTCAATAATGTCCAGTATAGAGCAGAGGTCCCCAAACGTTCTCTTATGAAAGGCCAAAAACCGAACTTGATTGAGTGTGGCCAAAGATAGACTCATCAAGCTGAATTACATTAAAGTTTCCATCAATAATTTCCTCATTTATTTCATAATATTTCAAAATAACTAGTAAACATTGCTGTAAATTAGATTAATTAACGCAGCACATTTAAAGAGATGTATAATGAATTTATTAAAGCAAAGAGAGAAACAATGCCATTAATAATGGAGTCTAATGTGGAATACAGCAAGCTTCATTTGGCTCTGCCTTGATCTGCTCGCCGATGTTAGCATTGTCCTCTATCTGTCAGGTACTTGTATTTATAAAAATCTGAATAATTTACTAAATCAAAGACATTACAAAACAAACAAACAAACAAACAAACAAACAAACAAACAAACAAACAAAAGGTTCCGTCAAACTCTAAATGACAATCTCTGTCAAAGATATTTGCCTCAACATTCTTCATCTCTTCTTAAATGGGATGGCTGGCCAAATCAACGGTTAGAATGGGCCAACGTTGGCCCGCAGGCCCCAGTTTGGGCACGTCTGGTATAGAACATGTGGTCATGCTGCAGTGGAAACAGAATGAATATTGTGTCTGACTCCATCATGAGCTTGGAGGACTGCATCCATACATCTCTGACATGACTCAAATCACTGATTAATAAAGTCATCTGGAATGGTGAAGAAAGCCTTCTTGCAGGACTCCCAGAGTTCATCAAGAGTCTTTGTGTTCATCTTCAACACCTCCTCCTTCACATGCTCAATAATGTTCATGTCTGGTGACTGGGCTGGCCAATCCTGGAGGACCTTGAGGACCTCCTCTGCTTTCAGGAGCTTTGATGTGGAGGCTAATGTAATGGGCAGCACAGATGTCTTGATACCTCAGGCTGTTGATGTTGATCATCCACTCTGCAGATCTCTCGCACGCCCCCATACTGAATGATGGAACCCCAAACCATGATTTCTCCTTCACCAAACTTGACTGATTTGAGAATCTTGGCTCCATGCAGAGCCTGGTTTCTCTCAAGGTTTTTTTTCTTCACTTCCGCCTTTAGTGAAGTTTTTTTTTTCCCTCTCCGCTGTCGCCACTGGCTTGCGTGGTTCAGGATCTGTAGAGCTGTGCATCGTTGGATTTGCTCTTCAGTATTTGGACTCTCAGTAGTGATTATTAAAC
>NC_079447.1:237136-257136 GCF_903798145.1 Danio aesculapii | reverse complement strand
GCACTTGAATGACCCAGATGATGCACTCATTCAACCGCTAAACAGAAGTGTGTAATGTTGGACACGTCACACACTCAACGGCCACAGCTGTGCTCACGTAGCGGAAGGGGCGGAGCTACAGGGCGCTCATGTTGGATTACTGTATTCTGGATTGTGACAGCAGTATTCTCCTGTGGGAGTGATTACAGCGCCTCCTGGTGGTGGGTATACTCATGACAGGTGTTATTTATTTCAGTGATTCAGCAACCGTCACACGTCATCAGTTCCATTAGTAAACATTAGTGCTCCATTTGGGACGACACTACATGCATATACTCTACTGTTGAGTGTGTAAGGGCGCCATTTGGGATGCAGCCACTGATTTCTGCACCATCATGTCCAGCAGTGTGTGTGTGTGTGTGTGTGTCCAGCACGCGCACACAGTGTGTCCGGCTGAGCAGAACAGCTGCAGCTCATAAGGAATGTGAGGGGCCTCGTCCACACACTCACACACACACACACACACACACACACACACAGCACTGGAGAAACACCATATAAGGCCAGCAGAGGCCGGTTTTATCAATGAGCCACAGAAGCAGATCAGAGTTCAACTGAAGCACAGGTGCAGCACACACACACACACACACACACACACACACACAGTATTGCAAAAAAAAAACTGTACCAATCAGAATTATTTTGCTTGTTTCCAGAGTTCCACTTAGACACTGCGTGATGCTGGCAGCAGGTTTGGCGTGTTGTCCTGGGGCAGAACCGCTGAGCTCAGAGATAGATGAGTCCAGGGCTCTCGCCTGGTCATGCAGCATGTAAGGGGTCTGAGATCAGGTAGCTCTCGAGAGCTTCCCCTAGTGAAGGAGGAAAGGGGGAGATGGGGTGGACAGGGGATTCTTCAAACACTGAAGATGAGGGAGTAATGCTAGTCTGGCTATTTACAGCGACGTTAGAATAATCTGATTGGTTTACTAATGATTACAGATGAGAGATCAGCCGTGATCAATCACATCACTGCTCCTCTCCAAATCAGTTCCTGAAACTTCACTTACAATTAACTTAAGTAATTCTTTTATTCTGGGCAGCACGGTGGCTCAGTGGTGTCGCACTGTCGCCTCACAGCAAGAAGGTCGCTGGTTCGAGTATCAGCTGGGTCATTTGGTGTTTCTGTGTGGAGTTTGCATGTTCTCCCCGTGTTGGTGTGGGTTTCCTCCAGGTGCTCCGGTTTCCCCCACAGTCCAAACACATGCGCTATAGGGGAACTGATCAACTAAACTGACTGTAGTTTGTGAGAATGAGAGTGTATGGGTGTTTCCCAGTACTGGGTTGCAGCTGGAAGAGCAGCCGCTGTGTGAAACATATACTGGAATAGTTGGCGGTTCATTCCGCTGTGGTGACCCCTGATGAATAAGGGACTAAGCTGAAGGAACATGACTGAATGAGTGAATGAATGAGTGTATTCCTGTGGTGGATGTTCAGCATCATCACTACAGTCACATGATCCTGCAGAAACAGTATGATAAGAGGATCTGCTGCTCATCAATGTTCATCAATATTTATTGATTTATTGAATTTCTTTGATTAATAAGCACACTACACACTACAGCACTCAGACACTTGGAGACGGTGTTTACTTGATCGTAGTTTGGTAAAGAAAGAGCTTTGTAATGTGCTGACTCAAACTAAAGCTGATCAATAAGACAGAGTGAATATAACACACTCTGCTGTTTAGTCTACTTCTGAGGCCAAAACAGCACAACTCTGAGTCTGCAGCAGCTCCAGATCATCAAGCAGGAGAAACACACACACACACACACACACACACAGTGATCAGCAGTGCATGCGGACAGAGTTGATCTGACTCAGTGATTCAGTTCAGCAGGAGTCATTTACAAAAGATTCATTTCTGACCGGATGAAGACAACACACTGCACACTGAAGGTCACGGTGAGGTCAGCACCAATAAACCTCCCTATCTGCAGTGGACACACACACACACACACACACACACACACACACACACACACACACACACACACGCACGCACAGTCTCTACTAATAGCTGAAATAACTCAAACTCCAGCAGAGCTCAAAGCTGAGGAGAATCATTTCTGCAGCACTCAGTAGCAAATCAACTGAATACAATGAACACAACTTGTGAGAGTAGGTGTGTGTGTGTGTGTGTGTGTGTGTGTGTGTGTGTGTGTATTTAAATACATCTGCTGTATGTGTGTGTATTTAAATATGTGTGCTGTATGTACAGTATGTGTATGTGTGTGTATTTAAATATGTGTGCTGTATGTACAGTATGTGTATGTGTGTGTGTGTGTGTGTGTGTATGTATGCATGCATGTATATATGTGTGTGTGTGTGTGTGTGTATCTATGTGTATATGTATGTGTGTTTGAGTGTGCTTAAATATGTGTGCTGTATGTGTTTGAGTTTGTGTTTGAGCGTATGCATGTACTGTATGTGTGTGTATGCCTGTGTTTATGCATGTATTTATGCATGCATGCGTGTGTATGCATGTGTGTGTGTGTGTGTGTATGCATGTGTGTGTATGCATGCATGTGTGTGTATATGCATGTATGTATGTGTGTATGCATGCATCTATGTGTGTGTGTATACATGCGTGTGTGTGTGTGTGTGTATGCATGTATGTGTGTGTATGCATGTGTGTGTATTTATGCATGCATGCGAGTGTGAGTGTGTGTGTGTGTATGCATGCATCTGTGTACGTGTGTGTGTATTTAAGAGTGTGTTTACGTGTATTTGTGTGTGCACTCGTGTGTGTATATGTTTGTGTTTATGTGCATGTGAGTGTGTGTATGCGTTTATGTACGTGCGTGACTGCACGTGCATCTTCAAATGTGTGCAGGTACTGTACGTGTGAGTGTGTGAGAACATGCATATCTGTATGTGTTTGTGTGTATATAAGCATGAGTGTGCGTGAGAGTACATGTGTGTGTGCATGCATGTGTATGTGTGTGCGTGTGTGTGTGTGAGTATGCATGTTTATGTATGTGTGTGTGTGTGTGTGTGTGTGTCTCACCTTCCCCTCCCCCAGACTCTCGCTCTCAGACACCTGATAGGTGAGCTCGGTCTCCTCGTACCCGCTGGCGCTCATGCGCTGGTCGCTGCAGTCGGAGCGCGGGGGCGAGTCTGGAGAGTTGAGGCAGGTCTGGATCAGAGCTTTGCCCGTCTCGCTGGTGATCATCGGCTGCAGCTTACGGGTGGCGAAGGTGTACACGTGACCCGTCTCACTGGCCACCAGCAGCAGCACCTGAGTGCCCGTCAGCGTGGACAGCTCGTACGCCTGCACACACACACAGAGATCATCAAACACACAATACATAGTGATGCACACACTCACACTCACACACACAGCAGCACTCTGAGACACAGCTGTTTCCTCAATGTGATGTAAATTCTGTGAGTGTTAAACAGAAAGATCCGACTCTTCCTCACACATCCTGCTGCTCATCTCAGTGCTGGACTCCTCAGTGAGAGCCCACAGAACTGCTCCCTGAGGCTGGAGCCTCGGATTAAGCCCAGATCACTGATGATTGAGGATTTAAGATGCTGGTGACTTAAACATGTTATAACAGTCTTGTGAAGAGGTGCCTCACACGGGTGAGTGGGCTAGATAAACCACCTGTCATCTGTCTGACCCAAGCACATCTGCACCACACTTTCTTACAATCACTTCATATCAATTATTCCCCTTCAGCTTAGTCCCTTATTCATCAGGGGTCACCACAGTGGAATGAACCGCCAACTATTCCAGCATATGTTTTACACAGCGGATGTCCTTCCAGCTGCAACCCAGTACTGGGAAACACACTCATTCTCACACACTACGGCCAGTTTAGTTGATCAATTCCCCTATAGTGCATGTGTTTGGACTGTGGGGGAAACCGGAGCACCCGGAGGATGGTGTATAAGGATATAACTTCATTCACCAGGGAAACGGAGGCCATGTGAATGGTTTGTCAGCACAATTAAGTGCACACAGCATCCCATATCATCTGATAATTGAAGGAAATAATCCCAAAAGGTGACTGATTGTGTAAAGAAACATTAACCAACACAAAAATATGAAGTGTGTGCTGAGTTCAGCAGCTAATCAGCCAGAATCAGCTGAGGTGATGAGACAGCGACCAGTGAGACCCAGCTGTCACTCAAGTGGCCACGCCCTTAATTATGCAGACTTAAGCTGCGGTCACATTGGGCTTTTCCTCCCATAGACTTCCATTCATACGCACGCGAATACGTCAGACCGGAAACGCGGGGTCATGCGTCAAGTTTCGCATGTTGCTGCGGTGCAAAGTTCAAGCTTGATGAACTCTGACCTTCGAAATCGCATCACTTGACTGCGTGAGACCAATCGAGGATCAAAACAGGACCTCTCTGGACAGAACTTTAAAACATGGAGCAATCGCTCGCTTTATTAATGTCTAATCCTCATGTTTAATCCCGCCCCTTTTCACAGCGCCTTACGACAGAATTTCACACACACAAAGCCCAGTGTGACCGCAGCTTTAATATAACCTAATAGAAGCGAAAGGGAGGAGTTATAAAAACATCACCCCCTCACAGTTGTGATGAAGTGTAATATTAGCTTTATACACCAATACCATCTTTTGCACCAAGCTGTAAACATGCTTCATCAGCTGTAAAACTGGCCAATTTAGCATTGCAGTCAGAAATCATCTGGATTTCCTGCAGCCAAGGAGAGTCGATGAATTGCAGTTTCAGTTACTTCCAGAGTGGAAGGTTGCCGCTTGGTATAAATGCAGTAATACCATGGTAAAATACCATGCTTCTGCTCATATTCACACAAACAGTTTTAGCTGAACATGATGTTGTGTGTCCATGTGGAGATTAAGTCTGAATGCATTATGAGGCTCACTGTGATTGGCTGAACTCAGTCTGACATTAGCATATAGTGATAATAGCATAAATGAGCACACACTACTGTGAAGAGGAGTATTCTCATCACCTCTCAGTGAATGTAGGTCATTTATTACAGTGCATTTGAACAAAACTCATTTATTACAGATAAATTTATGCAAATAATATTTTAGTCACTGAACATCTTTAGAAACAGAAAGAGAATACATTTAATTTAATGTGAAATATTACACAACATATTTCACCCAAATGTTATATATTTTCTGTTCTCTCGATTCCTTTTTTATTTAATACTTTTCCCAGCATATATAATTGTGTGTACTAATTTCTGCACTGTTATCGGGAGTTATTCTGTTAGATGATCTCCAGATTTGTCTTCAGTATTCTGACTAATCTAATGTACACATGTACACATATAACACTGTAAAGCATCTTCTACACAATATTCATTTAAAGAGATCTGTGTGGTGCTCAGCGCTGCACAAGTCAGCTCATATCCTGATAATATACTGTATATTAGCTCTTCTGTAAATGAATATGTAGAGGAATCAGCATCTGAAGAGGATCAGAACAGTTGGAGAAGTTCAGAGCCGTCTGGAGACACAGCTTCATTATGTGTTGCACATCATCATCCTGCACAGCTCTATGAAGCAGCATCTAAACCCCTCGCTGAGACCTGTGTGTGTGTGTGTGTGTGTGTGTGTGTGTGTGTGTGTGAAGCAGCTGTGGAGCCGTAAAACACTCCGTCACGCCTGCGTTTGCTCAGCTGTGCTCAGCTATCATCCTCCAGCAGGTGTGTGTGTGTGTGTGTGTGTGTGTGTGTGTGTGTGTGTGTGTAGCACAGGTTTACTGCATTTCTCAGCGCTCTGATGAGTAAAGCACCTTCAGTTCCTCAGTGTGTTAAAGGGAACACTCCACTGTTATAGTAAATGTGCTCATTTTACAGCTCCTCTACAGTTAAACAGGTGACTTTCACCATTTCTGAACCATTTAGCTGATCTGCAGGAGCACTTTTAGCTTAGCTTAGCATAGATCATTGAATCAGATTAGACCATTAGCATCTCACTCAAACATGAGCACAGAGTGTTGATAATTCTCCTCTTTAAAGCTGGACTCTTCTGTAGTTCTTCATCATCTACTGAGACTGAGAGGAAATAAAGAGTTCCTATGTTCTAGACTGATAGATATAGGAACTATCCTCTCATTCTGGCGTAATGATCAGGGAACTTCACTGTCGTATGATTGTAGCAGTGTAGTGATATTATGTGGTGCTGTTAGCTAGTAGAGGACTATTTTCAGGCACTGCTGTGTAATATGACTGCTTCTATCGCAGTCATGGTACGACATGAAGAACTACAGAAGAGTCCAGCTTTAAAGAGGAGAATTATCAACACTCTGTGCTCATGTTTGAGTGAGATGCTAATGGTCTAATCTGATTCAATGATCTATGCTAAGCTAAGCTAAAAGTGCAGATCTGGAGATCAGCTGATTGATTCAGAAATGGTGAAAGTCACCTGTTTATATTTATTTCCAATAAAAGTGGAGTGTTTGTTAAACTCAGAGTGTGTGATGCTGGAGCTGATATTGTGTGTGTGTGTGTGTGTGTGTGTGTGTGTGTGTGTGTGTAATGGAGAATGTCATTCGCTCGCTCTATTTAAAGCTCACAGTGGCGTCTGTTGTGTCTTCAGATCTCAAGCAGAGGACAGACACGCGACACCACAGAGGAGAGCTGACCTCAGATCAGCCTGCGGAGGACAATTCACACACACCATAACACTAAATACACAACTATTATCCTGCACCTCTGACTTTATACCCGAATGTGTGGAGTATTTATTGATTTAATTATGAGATGAAACTCAGTTTAAAGAGAAATGTGCATCATTAAGCCTCAGTTCACCGTTTCTGATTTGATCAGAATAGTGTAGAGACAGAAATCCCGGAATAAAAAGTCAGAAGTGGAAACTAGTCATGAGAATCGACAGAAATTAAATCACAAATACAAGAACAAGACTTAAATGGTGTTCCTTAATGATTATTATAAGAGCAGATCACCCAAATCATGAAGTTCCTCTTCAACTTTAATGAGTTTCTTTCTTCTGTTGGACACAAAACAAGACATTCTGGAGAATACTGGATAAACACACACCGACATCCATATACAAACAGAAAATACAGTCTGTTCTCTCCAGCATTCTTCAGAATATCTTCCTTTGTGTTCAACTGAAGCTCAAACAGGTTTGGAACAAGTGGAGGATGAGGAAAGGATAGAAATTAAATCATTTTTGTGTGAAGTGTGCTTTTATTTTCCTTTACTGATGTGATGTGGAGAAAGGTTTGTGTAATTACTCTTATATGAACTTTCAGCCTGTAACAGGTGCTTCTGTGTTTATTAACTTGTGTCCAGCAGGACTCGAACCCTCAATGCTTCAGTCAAACTGCACTCTAAAAACATCCGGAAATTAGCAGTTTTCCCTATTTTTGTGATTCATGTTTTAATTTTTCCCTGTTTATTTATGCTTTTGCATTGCATTATGGGATATTGCTCTTTCTTCCAGCAACTTTTAACCTTGTAAAGTTGTATGAAGTGATTTCTCTGTACATGTGTAATAGTGTGCAGTGCTATATTGTGTTGTTTATTACGCTACAGAAACCTTGTAATAAACTACAGCACATTTTCTGCTATTTTACAGACTTATTTCTCTAGATTTCATTTCTTATTTTATTTTAAACTACTGAAATGTCATTAAAAGTCTCTTTGTTAAACTGTAGAGTTGAGTTTACACCATCAGAAATAAACAGAGCAGAGCTCAACCACCCATAACGCAGTAAATAAACACATGTGAAAGTGTTCATTAACAGATATTCTTCAGTGTCCATCACAATCCCTGCAACTTTCTGCAGGATCTGAGCATGATTTCTGAAAGGCATGATGAGTTTCTCACCTTCTTCATGATGCCGGTTTTCCTCTTGCTGAAGGTCGTGTATCTCCGCAGTTTGTTGTCTATAAACTCCATCTTTATCTTGACTCTCCCCCGGGTCTTCTTGCCCGGTTTCGCTCCGGCCACTCCTCCGGCGAGCACCCCGAACCCCGCGGCGGGTAAGCCGGCCTCCTGCACCCCCAGCGCCGCCTCCATCTCTGCTCTCTCCCGCTTGACTCCGCCGCTCCTCCGGGTGTCCCCCAGCGGGCCCGGCTGCTCTTCCTCATCACCCGAGTCTGAGTCCGCGTCAGAGCCGCTGCATCCGTGCGGAGGACCCTCTTTATCAGGGTCAAACCTCCCGGGCATCCCGATCCCCAAACCGGCCAACATTCCCCCAGCCTGCAGCGGCCCCAGCCCGCCGCTGCTCCCCGGCCGGACGCCTCCTCTGGCGGCTGCGCTTCCCCCGAGCATCCCTGCCGGAGCGGAGCGGACCAGCCCCGGCCGGAGCCCCGCACCGAGCACCACCGCGCTCTTCCCCGCGCCGGTTCCGCTCAGAGCTGCTCCGGTCTGACTGGACAGCATCCTACGAGCCGGAGAGAACGATCCGTGTGACGGTCAGTGGGAGAGAGAGCCCGGCTCCGGCGCTCATACACCGCGGATAAACAATCAGAGTCTGCGGGAAAGTTTGAGAAGTGATGCCGAACACGAGCGCCAACAGCCGGCTTCTCTCACACTCTCACCCGCTTCACCCCCTCTGGAGCTCCGCGCTTTCTCTAAAAGGAAAGTCTGACGAGCGCTTCCGCGATCACTCCGCCACGTCAACTAGTGCGCGTCAGATCACTACTGATCTTAATCGGCTGATGCTGCAGCTTCAATCACCTATATCACCGCAAGACTGACAGCTGTCAATCATCTTTGCTGGCGCGTTCACGACGCTCTTTCACGAGGCTTTTAAAAAGTGCGCAATGATCTACAAATGCCCGATCTACTTTTTCCATATAAAGAAACACGCTGTTTCCTTTTTTGGAGTTCTCGCTCCTTATATGGCGAGTCACAGTCAGGTTCAGTTATTGGCTGGTGCGGGGACGGCCCGGAGAGCGATTGGTTAAGGTCAAGGCACATTTGCATAAATACCAAAACGGTTGCGCTCACCTTAAACGTCACTCAGAAAGGGCGGAGCGAAGCAGCTGAATTATTCTATGAATAGACGCGCAGCAGACACATTAATAAAGTTATTAGTCACAAATCAACAGGAGTTACACACACACACACACACGCACACACACACACACACACACACACTGCAGAACACCGTCATCATCATCATGCCTTGCGATTATTATGCTAAGTGAACACCACACACACAGAAATTAAAAAAATCTCTCTGTCTCTCACACACACACACACACACACACACACACACACACACACACACACACACACACACACAGCAAGCCTCATTCCATCACAATGCAAACAAGTGTTTATGTAATTGCCGGCTCCAGAGCAGCAGTGGTTCCCATAGAAACTGCTCTACAAGCCTGAGAGCTGTAGACGGAATGAAACCGCGGACACAACAGCAACAGAACACACAGATCAGAACCCCAGGAGAACCCAGAGTGCATCTGGACACACAGACAGACACACACATCTTTGCTTCACTATCGTAGCGAAGACAATACATAGACTTCAGTTGTCTTATTTGAGGTTAATGATAGTGCCGTGGCCTGACCCTAGCCCTAACCCGACCTCACCGAAACAGCGGCACATCATCAGATACTGATGAACCTCTTGTGGAGGATGAAGAACAGTGTGTGAATTATAAATCGATGATCAGGGGGTCAACTGTTTCAGTTAGTTTGTGTAATGCATGTTTCAGTCATTTATGTATTTATATGTCTAGTTTATTAATAAATCATATCTGCGTTGGTATTCTGACCTTCAGTATTCTCTGATTAGCCATTTCAGATGTTACTGTGGGTTAAACTACAAACCGTGCGTCTAATTTGACTTCACCGTCAGGCTAAATGTAGATATAAACACCTGTTGTATGAGAAATAGTCTTGATGAACACAATGTCTATAGGGGAATTATTATTACATTATTATTTAAATGCAGATCACAGCGAAATATATCTCAGTACTAAAGGGTTGACCCCCCCACATCTTGTTCTGATGTCCATCAGGGGGGATCAAGTATTAATTAGGGGGTGTCAATCCCCCCACACACCCCTGCAATTCACACCCTGATTAAGAAGCACGTTTAATCATTGATGAGCAGTGAAATGACAACACTAGAGGGTCGTGTCCATATCTCACTGTATAAAAGAGGACAATCGAGTCCTCAGAAGTATAGTTAAACCTGTACACACACACACACACACACACGCACACACACACACACACACACACACACACACAGAGAGAGAGAGCAGAGTCTGATAGCCTGACGAGCTACTGAAAGACTGCAGGAGCCAAGAGTGAAGTCACACACACACCTCTATCACACATAGACACGCGAACTCTCTCACACACACACACACACACACACACACACACACACACACACACACACACACAGAGAGAGAGAGCAGAGTCTGATAGCCTGACGAGCTACTGAAAGACTGCAGGAGCCAAGAGTGAAGTCACACACACACACCTCTATCACACATAGACACGCGAACTCTCTCACACACACACACACACACACACACACACACACACACACACACACATACATACATACATACATACATACATACATGTGCACATGCTCAACTCTCACACACAATTCTCTCACACTCAAGCTCACACAAAAACACTCTCTCACATCCATTCACAAACTCACTCGCACACACACAAACACACTCATACATGCTCACATATCTCGCTCTCACAAGCGCACACACACAATCAAAACAGCTTAATCACCACTATAGAGATGTTCAGTCGGTAAAGCAATGCAAAGCATCGAGAAAGAGATTGTGTGTGTGTGTGTGTGTGTGTGTGTGTCCTGTTTATGATTAAGATGTTTCAGCGCCACCTGCTGGACAGAGATCTACACACATCAGTTACACTGGAGTGTGTGTGTGTGTGTGTGTGTGTGTGTGTGTGTGTTAATCATCAGAGAAACAGCAGAATGATGATGGAGGATGTTAAAAACAGAAGTGTGTTTAATAATGAGCAGCTTTACATCTGTGACCTTTAGAAAGCAGAGGACTGAACATCACACACACTCACACACACACACACACACACACACATCACCAATAAACAATAATAAAAACACATCTGAAAGAGTGTATAAAAGCAGTGTTTAAAACAATAATCCTCACCTGCATTACAAAACACACGGTAAAAAAGCAAAGAGTGAGTGGAGTCCTTCATGCTGGAGGCACTTTCAGCTGAGGAGGAGAAACATTTGAGGAGAACTGCATTCTAGAATCATTAAATCATGAGCAAACGCTTCATCAGTAATGCCTCAAACAGCAGATCTGCAGCTCTCATCAGTCCCAGATCCTCCAGAATCACCATCAAACATACGTTCCTGAGCTTTAAACAGCAGGAGAAACACATCATCGTGAGTATAAACCAGACCACAGACATGAGATGGCTGTAAACATGATCAGATTCTTAAACACTGACACACACTCAGAAACATGAGGGACCCGTGGCCTTTACATCTGCAGGTGATATGGTGGAGACGCTCTGCTCACACTTTCTTCATCTCTGAATTTCTGTTTATATTAAAACGACTGGAATACTGAAGCAGATTCACTTCACACTGAAGCGGTGCAGGACAGGCTAGCATAATGAAGTCTTCAATTAAACATCTCTGATTAATAAAATCACACTAAGCTAAACACTAGTGTCCTGCAAAACAACTAGTATATCTATTGTCATGGCAAAGACAACAGAAATGAGGGATTATTAATTAGGTCTTGAAAATAATTTGTTTAGAAATGTGTTGTGAAAAACAGTCATTTGGAAATTCTTCAAAAGCAAATTGACAGGAGGGGAATAAGGGTCTGTTCACACAGAAGGGGTCTTTCCGCTCTAATATACAGCTCTACTATTGTTTTTCAATGTAAACACACACCTGAGAACAGTGAATGAGCATTACACTCGCGTCCTCTGAAGCGCTGCGCACATCAGCAGCAGGGGTTTAGGTGCCATGTCATTAATAAAAAAAAAAAGAGATTGAAACCTAAAATGGCCGTGAAACACAAGTTAAGATTGTCCGTTGTCCGGTGATGTACATCCACTTGAAATGCTCCGAGAATTATTTTTAAAATGTATCGCGGTGCATGATTTCATCCTTTCAGAACTGATTGGGTCATTGGAAGATGGGCATGATTGAAAGATGGAGTGAGTAAAGAACTGATCGCTCCACCCTAAAGAACATATAGCTCCGCCCTAAAGAACAGATAGCTCCGCCCTAAACAAATAATTCTGCTCTAAATAACTGATATCTCCGCCCTAAAGAACAGATGGCTCCGCCGTCTATGATTGATAGCTCCACCCTAAACAGATAGCTCCACCCTAAACAGATAGCTCCGTCTTAAAGAACAAATAGGTCCACCTTAAATGACTGATAGCGCCGCCCTACAAAACAGAAAGCTCCACTCTAATGAACGGATATCTCCGCCTTAAGAACAGATAACTCCGCCCTATATAACTGATAGCTCCTCCCTAAAGAACAGCTAGCTCCGCCCTAAATGACTGATAGCTCCACCCTAAAGAACAGATAGCTCTACCCTATATGACTAATAGCTCCACCCTAAAGAACAGATAGCTCCACCCTATATGGCTAATAGCTCCACCCTAAATAACAGATAGCTCCACCCTAAATGACTGATAGCTCCACCCTAAAGAACTGATAGCTCTGCCCAATATGACTGATAGCTTCACCCTAATAAACAGATAGCTCCGCCTTAAACTGATAGCTTTGTCTTAAAGAACAGATAGCCCCACCCTAAAGAACTGATAGCTCCACTGTAAAGAACTGATAGCTCTGCCCTAAAGAACAGATAGCTCCGCCCTATATGACTGATAGCTCCTCCCTAAAGAACAGATACCTTCGTCCTATAGGACTAATAGCTCCACTCTAAATAACAGATAACTCCGCCCTATATGACTGATAGCTGCACCCTAAATAACAGATAGCTCTGCCCTACATGCCTAATAGCTCCACCCTAAAAAACAGATAGCTCCGCCCTATATGACTGATAGCTCCTCCCTAAAAAACAGATAGCTCCGCCCTATATGACTGATAGCTTTGCCCCATATAACTAATAGCTCCACCCTAAAGTACTGATAGTCCCACCCAAAATGACAGATAGCAGCTTCCTAACAACTAATAGCTCGACCCTAAAGAACAGATAGCTCCGCCCTATATAACTGATAGCTCCACCCTAAAGTACTGATAGTCCCACCCAAAATGACAGATAGCAGTTCCCTAACAACTGATATCTCCACCCTAAAGAACAGATAGCTCCACCCTATATGACTGATAGCCCCCCCTACATGACTGATAGCTCCGCCCTAAAGGAATTCCATGTGACCAGAAATGAAGAATGTGTGTGTGAGGGGGGGGTTAGGGTATCTGATTACAGTTTGAGGACAAATGAATCTGTCCCTCATAATGAAGTGTAGACACACGTCGTTTATAACAAGCGCTACTGTATACATATCCACATAAGAAGAGTACACTGGGGTTTAATACTGACTTTAAATACAGCGCTGCTCAGCACTGTCACTTCCAAAGCAGTGGACCAATCACAAGAGCTTGGAGGCGGGGCTGCTTTTCCTCTGTGTGTGTCTGGACACACTCACGCTTCTTAAAACCCATGCTGAGCTCTGAATCTCACCTGTTTAAAGCTAAGACGCATTCTGTGTGAACGAGCCCTCATTCTGTGTCCTGATCTGAGTACATCTGTGGGATCTGGACAGACTGAGAGCTGCTGATCAACACACACACACACCTGTACACACACACACACCTCATCATCATCATGGCTTCAGAAAGGTCTGCAGTCGGAGGCGTTGCATAATTATTACAATAATAGAGCCTGTGAGCACCTCAGAGAAACAGCAGGATCACACACTCTCAAACGCGCACACACACACGCACGCACGCACGCACACACTTATTAATTAGTCCACATGTGTTAATCATATTATAGCTTTGTCTGTCAGTAACTAATCATCAGTTTCTCAACCACGTGACTGAAGATAACCAGAGCTGTGCTTCATGTGACATCCTCTCCGAAAACACACACACACACACACAGCTCCGGCGTGGTCAGCTGCTCGTGGTCTGGATTGTCGACGCTGCAGAGGTCAGTGTGTTTCTGCTTCCCTGAGGCTGAACGGGTCACTGATGGAGTGTGTCTTTATTAAGGCGGATTAACCTGATCCTGAGCGTCACACACACACACTCCTCTAGACTTTAGGGTGTGTGTGTGTGTCTGTCAGCGTCTGCAGGATCTCGCTGAACGCCGGCCGCTCTTTAGGACTGGAGGAGCAGCAGCGGCGCATCAGACTGAAGAGCGGAGCGGGACACCCGGCTGGAGGAGGCAGACGCAACACACCACCACGCAGACCTGCGCAGACACACACACACACACGCACAGGAGTCAGATCCATCATAAGTGTAATGTGGAGGACCACAAGGCTCAGTAAAATGTACAAAAAGGTAATTTACCAATTAACTAATAAGAGTACTAACAAGACCAGAAAGACACTATAGTGTGATGTGTGTGTGTGTCGCAGCACAGTGCTCATTCAGTAGCAGCACAGCTACACAGATGTGTGTTCAGTCCTGATGTGAATGTGCCTAATGTTGGAGCACATCTGATCATTTCTGGAAGCTGATTCCAGCAGCAGGGGGCGCTGTTAGTAGCTGATTCCCCCTGCTCTGACTGAACTCTTGGAGTTTCTAGTTGATCTGATCCTAAAGATCTGAGTGATCTGTTAGTTTGTGTTCAGTCAGCATATCTGTAATGTATTGAGCTCCTAGACTATTCAGTGATTGATAGAGCAGTAATAATACTGTAAACTCTATTCTGAATGTAACTAAGAGCCAGTGTAGAGACCTGAGGACAGCTGTGATGTGCTCTGATTCTCTGGTTCTGCTCGGAATCCTGGCTGCAGAGTTCTGGATGAGCTGCGACTGTCTGACTGTGTTTTTGGGAATTAATTTTAAATCCCTTCCTCATCATTGTGTGCTGTATACTAGGGTAGGTTGGTCTGCTCGTGTACAAATCTACAACATTACAAGTGTTGGTTCAGCATGTGTTTTTACCGCTGTCACTATCTCTCTCTCTCTCTCTCTCTCTCTCTCATGTGCACGTGCACATGGCAGATCAGTGTGAACGGCTGCAGATGCACTAATCCACATTTGTTGACAGTCAGTTTGGGCTCCTAATCAGAATTATGGAATTTAGCTGACACATTTTGATTGGATGAACACTGTTTAGTCTTCTGCCTCACCCAGAATATTATACACATATAAACACATTGACTTTAATCATCACTATTGGAGTGTGAACAGACGTTCAACCAGCACAACAACACATGTGTCTGAAGACGATCATCTGCCGCAGCTTTAAAACTTACTGATTAAAAAACAATCAAATAACCACATTATACTGACAGTAAAGTTTTATTGACAGCGAATGAGTTGCAAGGAGTCATTTTACCAGCGATGCCATGAAAACAGAGCCGGCCCTCTCTATAAGCAAACTAAAGGGATGTTTAGGGCCCCACTGCCACAAGGGGGCCTCCACAACCCACTAGTGGTCTGAGGAGTTTCTAATTGCATTGCACAAAATATTATCTTCATTAACAAATAATTAAAAATAATCATAATTTAATGAAAGCTGAAATTGTTTTCATGTCCAGGTCATCTTCATGATTGTGAAGTGCTTTGGGTGTATGGCCATCCACAATAAATGCGCTATATACACATCACATCACATTATATCTGAGAAAGCTTCAGCATCTCTTGTGTGTTCTGTGTTCTTGTGGATCAAGTTTGTTCTTCCAAGATAATCTTCGAGACCGGCGACCGGTCACCACAAGAACAAGAATCAGTGCACACACACAGCCATGGCCTTTGCTTTATTGCCTGCCCCATTATACCTGATTTATTTTGGAAATTGGAGAAGGAAACTGAAGCGAAGCTAACGTTATTCTTCAGGCAGAGTGCTAATGATGATGTTAATGACCTAATCTAGCACATTTACTGATAAATAGCCAATTACAGATTAATACACCATGTCTACTTATATCAAATATAAAGTTTTAAAGACCTGTTTTTCACAGTTTTTTAAATTGGTCTAAAACACACTTCACTATAAAGCAACAGTACTGACGTGTCTCTCACTGGCATATTTTGCACACTGGTAATATTTTACCTGAAACATGTTTATAAGAGAGTTATGTCCTAACTGAAGGAATTATAGTGTAATATAAGCTCTGGAGACAATAACTCTTACAGAAAAAAAGTCAAAGTAAGAAACAGGGAAGGGCATAATAAAGTGTGTGTTTGGGTATGAACAATGACCCAGTATTTATTGACTACATTTTTCATATCCGTGTTCTATATTAATATTGTTCATATTTGATTTCATTATATTATTTGCTTATTGATTTTATTAATAATGGATCAATCTTTGCATTTTATAATATTAATCATTTTGTTTGAGTTTTGAGTTTTTAATGAGTTCAGAATGTATATTTCATTACTAACTAATGCATTTTCACTATTGGCTAATTATTGTTGTGTGTCGTTTCATTGCAGGAGTTTTGCTTTTGGAATTTATTTTTTTTTAAACTCCAGCTCCTCAACAAGCTCAAGAATGAGTTTTGTTGGAAAAACTTAATTAGATTTTTTATTACAGCAAAAATTAAATCATTACAATCGGGGACTACTCATCCCTTTTTGGAGGAATTGTGGGGTAAAAGAGGCACATCATGTGCATATATACTGGCAGTGCCCAAGAACTGATAGTTTTTGGGAAATGTGATATTTTTAATCTTCATATACCTCGATCATTTGAGGTACTTTATCTAGGAGATACTCCTATTCATCTTAAAAAGGAAGATAAATGTCTATTTAAGATATTTTTTGGCAACAAGTAAAGAAGCTATAACCCAGAAATGGTATAAAGAAGAGCCACCAACTAAAGATGAATGGGTCAAAATTACAGCAGAAGTTAAGGAAAAGGAAAAAATGACACATGCACTTCGATTACAATCAGAGACCTTTGAAGAGAAATGGAGTAAATGGCTGGCTTTCTCCTCAACGACTATATAGTTATTTATAATTGAACATTTACATAATTCTAGAGGTTATGTATCATTGTGTTTGCCAATCTTTTATTTTATTTTATTTTATACTTATTTATTTTTTTTGATGAGATTAATTTAATATTTCTATGCAGTATGTATGCAGATATACATGTGTAGAATGGATGTATTTGCCTAGATAAGCATGTATACATATGTATATTTATGTATATATGCATTATTTTTTTATTTGTTTATTTTGTTCCCACTGGTTATATGTTCCTAAAAAATCAATAAAAATTAAGTTTAAAAAAAAAAAACCTCCCGCTAGAATCCTTTATGGAATCTTCAGTCTGTTTCTAAATGAACAAAATATGTTTCAAAGCAGGACACAAGTAGGAATCACTGCCCCGTCAATAAAGCTGCTTTAATTCTTCATTTCTGAAGCTGCTAATCATTCCCACAGTTATTAAGCAGAAGGAATCCGCCTTTACTTCTGGTTCATTGATTGTATTTGATTGCAATGGCAATACTCCACTATTTACAGTAAGGTACGGCCCCAAACATGATCCTGCTTAGGACCCCCAAATGTACAGGGACGGCCCAGGATGACAACACAGGAGCACAGTTTCCTCATGGGGACCAAAGAAACGTCCCCATAAGGTCAAAACGTACTGTTATTGCTATACCTAAGGGGACATTAGGACACACACACACACACACACACACACACACACACACACACACACACTGACCTTCCAGCACCTGCTCATCACTGAGGTGTGTGTAGGGCAGATCTGCCAGACTGAACACCTCCCACATCAGCACAGCGAAGGCCCACACGTCTGACTTACTGGAGAACTCTCTGTGCAGCACACACTCCAGCGGCAGCCAGCGCAGCGGGATCCACAGCTGCCCCTGCTGATAGTACTCACTGCACACACACACACACACACACACACACACACACAAGCAGCACAGCGGTGAGTCTAACAGAGCAGCACTAGAGGACACTCCACACACAGCAGCCATAGGTCTCACACACACCTCTTATAGACGTCTTGACTGAGGCCGAGTGCAGACACTTTGACGTGCCGCTGTCCGCTGATCAGGCAGTTGCGCGCAGCCAGATCTCCATGCACAAAACCCTGCTGTGACAGATGCTGCATCCCATCAGCCACCTGGGCACAGATGGAGATCTGCAGGACACACACACACACAAATACATGGTTATAAACACACACACTGAGACACAGCTATTAAAACACACACACACACGCTGAAACATGGCTATAAGCACACATACACAGCTGTAAGCACGGACACACAGATACACACACTCATATATATACCCACACACACACTGAGACATGACTATAAACACACATCAGCTCCACACACGCACACTAAGACATGGCTATAAGCACACACACACGCACACACACACACACTTACATGGAAACACAGCTATAAGCACACACGCACACGCACTCACACACGCACACACGCACACGCGCACACGCACGCACGCGCGCGCATACTGACTTTAGTTTTGGTGCTGATGGGGTGTGTGTTGCTGCTGCTCTGGATCTGCAGGAACTGTTTGAGATCTCCCTGAAACAGCAGAAGAGCTCCATCATCATCTGCACATCCTAACACTGCTATAGAATGACCACACACACACACACACACACACACACACACACACACACCCACACACACACACACACACACACACACGAGCAGATCAGCAGCCACAGTGGCTAGCAGATTTCCAACATTAGCCATTTCATTAGCCACAGTTTTGTTGTTGAGGAGATCTCTTTTACAGTTTATTCATCAATTTGCCTTTAGCATGCTAACATGACTTGATTTAGATCTTGTGTTGTGTCCACACGCCTCCTCTCCTTGATCAGAGCATGAGCAAATGGTTTCATAATGTCACACCGCAATTAGTTTTACCCCACATGACTTTTCAGCACTCAACACTAAGCATTTACCATATTTTCTCTAGCCTCTAGCCTAAATAAATAAAATCAATAATTAAATAAATAAATAATTAAATAAACAATTAAATAATTAAATAAATAAATAATTAAATAAATAAAAAAATAAATAAAATCAATAATTAAATAAATAAATAAATAATTAAATAAATAAATAATTAATTAAATAAACAAAAAATAAATAATTAAATTAAAAAAAATAAAATAAATAAATAAACAAATAAATAAATAAATAAATAAATATCTAATTCTAGCCCAATCAGGTGTCAAAATTAGCTCAATAAATAAGCTGTGAAGTTTTTATTCAACAAAACTTTCTCTAAACACCTGATCTGACATGACTGATTTGTCTGTCCAGGCTAAAGTTCAGTCAACTACACACACATATGGAGAATTCATCTCATATTAAAGAAGAATGTTATAAAGGATGATCATTAAAGCATATTAACAAAGATAACTCAGCAAAAACAGCAGCTGACAAACACACGGTGTGTGATAATAAAAGGATGATCACACACACACACGCGCACACACACGCGCGCACGCACGCACACACACGCACGCACGCAAGCACGCACGCACGCACGCACGCACGCACAGTAATGTTAGACCCATTAGTATCTGTTTAAAGAATGATTAAAGCTTTGACATAGCATACAAGAGAAGAGCTCTGATGGATTTAGAGGGTTCTGCATCTGAACTCTTCACCTTTAAAATAATCTGGAGCTATTGAGAATGAGGGTGGATGAGAACTGATCACACCAGTTGCATTTCCAGGCACGGTTGCTTTGCGCATGAGACCGTTCCTTTATGAAACTTTTAAACACTGGTGTGTGTGTGACACTGAAGCCCTCGTCAGTGAGTGAGGACCA
>NC_079447.1:207136-227136 GCF_903798145.1 Danio aesculapii | reverse complement strand
CGTGAATAACTGAAGTGTGTGTGATCTGTGTGTGTCACCTGCCATCCTGAGCGAGGCCTCCATGTACACCTGTCTGTCCTCTCCATACTGAGCCACACACCTGTACACACCTGTGCTGCGCTGCTGCTGCACCTGAGAGATCTGCAGGGTGCCGTTATCATATACCACCACCCTGTGTGTGACACAAACACACACACACACACACACACACACACACACACATACACACACACACACACACATTTGTTAACTCATCTTCAGTTAATTGGCAAAGGCACAGTGGGTAGCACGTTCACCTCACAGTAAGAAGGTCTCTGGTTCGAGTCTCAGCTGGGTCAGTGTGTGTTTCTGTGTGGAGTTTGCATGTTCTCCCCATGTTGGTGTGGGTTTCCTCCGGGTGCTCCGGTTTCCCCCACAGTCCAAACACATGCGCTATAGGGGAACTGATCAACTAAACTGGCCGTAGTGTATGAGTGTGTGTGTGTGTGAATGAGTGTGTATGGGTGTTTCCCAGTGATGGGTTGCAGTTGGAAGGGCATTCATTGTATAAAACATATGCTGGAATAGTTTATGGTTCATTCCACTGTGGTGACCCCTGAATAATAAAGGGACTAAGCCGAAATGAAAATGAATGAATCAATAATTAGACTGAATAACTCGCTTATAAAGACCTCATGTGTCATTAGATTAGCTCTTTTAAAATGATTAACACACACACACACACACACACACACACACACACACGCACACACGCACACACGCACACACACACACACACACACACACACACACGCACACACACATTTAGATGGTCGTGTGTCACCATCTACTGGCATAATAACGTCATTCTTACAAGCTTTTAGAGTCGTCATGCAACTTTTATCTCATCAGTTTGGCCTGATAAGTCATCATTTCTGACCTGACGGTAACGGGATGATGACTGTGGAGACCTGCAGTGTGTGTGTGTGTGTGTGTGTGTGTGTGTATTACAGCAGGATGTTATTAGTGCTTTAAACAGCATCAGAGCAGAAGCAGATCAAAGCAGAGCGTGCCCAGACAATCACTGGACTACCCACAATGCACCAGTGCCAGACACAACGCTATGATGGATTATTTATATGTGTGTGTGTGCGCGAGTGAGAGTGTGTGTGTGTGTGTGTGTGTGCTCACCCTGACGTGTTGTGGACGGGTTCTCCATCATGGAGCCACAGCAGCAGCGGCGGCGGCTTTGCTCTGAACTGACAGTGGAACACAGCGTCTTCATCACGCAGAACCACCTGATCTACTGGAGCCAGCAGCACACGAGGAACACTCTTATCTGGACACACACACACACACACACGCACACACACACACACACAATAGTAAACAACAAGAATGGAGTTCACATTTGCGCATGCATATCTGAACACACACACAGAGAGAATACAGAAGACTATAACTGGAGTACACACGCACACACACACACACACACACACACACACACACACACACACACACTTCGATTTGCGTCTTCCTTCATGTGAGTGTACTCAGCCTTATTTGTAGATGTGCAGTGAACAGGTGAGAGTGACGTGACAGACTTCATTCAGAGAAACACACTGTCAGAGCAGGAGAATAGACAAGCTCAGATCTGTGTGTGTGTGTGTGTGTGTGTGTGTGTTTACTCTCTCTGCCGCCTCTATTCTCCAGCTCTTCATCCTCCTCCTCCTCCTCCTCTCACTCTCTCCTTTCATTAGTGATTTTCATGCTCCAGCTGATCTCTTTACTCTTATTCTGTCTGCAGGTGTGTGTGTGTGTGTGTGTGTGTGTGTGCGTGTGTGTGTGTGTGTGTGCGTGAGCAGCACAGGTGGCTGATGGAAAGCTGGTCGAGGTGTCGGGTTACTCTTTATATATTTCTTGGTGACAAAATGCAAGAGAACGCAGGAAAACAGCTGCAGACACACACACACACACACACACACACACACACACACACACACACACACACACACAGCTCATCAAGGGCACGAGATGGACAACATGCCTTCACACAGACATTTGCACACACACACCAGCCTCAGCAAGGGCACACATGCATGCACACACACTCACTATCACACACAAACACACACATATATTTGCACAAACACATACGCACATGCACACACAAGTATACACACATATGCTCATATACGTATTCCCACATTGCTCACACAAACACACACACACACACACATTCCTGCATATGAACACAAACACACTTACACACATGTACATACACACAGATTCACACACATATACATGCACACACACTCACTTATGCAATACTACACATGCACACACTTACACATCTTCGCATACACACAAGGGCACAAACACACTCGCACACACAACCTACGCACACACGCACTTACACAAGCACACGCAAACACACATGCATGTACGACCACACATACACACTCACAAAGGTACATGGAAAAATGCACACACACACACACACACACACACACACGCACACACGCACACACACACACACGCACACATACACACACACACACACACACACACACACACACGCACACACACGCACACACACACACACACACACACACACACACACACACACACACACACATACACACACACACATGTACAAACACACATACAAAAGCACACCAACACACATTTAAACACACACAAACACACATATACAGCACCAGATCACAACTTCTTGTACTAAACAAGCTAAATAGCCGTAAGTAATATCTTATTTACACAACGACATGAGCTTTCTGTCTCTACACGCTCACATGATTACACATTTCTGCTCTGTGAGTCTACATGGCCACTCTCAGCTGTGTGGGAACGAGAGTGTGCCACATCTGACAGGACTGAAGTCACACCCCGTATATTACACATAGCCTACAGCAGCCACAACACAGGTAAACGATGTGTGCGGGGGCCTGATGATCAATGCGTGAGAGTCTATCCTTCGATCCTATCTAGCGTCTCATCCAACACGTACTGACCTCTCCCGGAAGCTCCGCGAGTCTCCCACAAAATTATACCGGCTCTGTGATCCCCAAAAATGAGTTAAATACTGGGAAATCCTGGCGATGAGAGTGAATGAGCAAGACAACAGATTGCCAGAGGCACAGTGATGGTCTAAACATTACATTAATTAGGTTAAATGAAGAGAGCAGTAAAGATATCACCAGTGCATATCCCTCTACCTCTCTCATCAGGAGTGATCTGCTGTCATTAGCTGGAGATCAGCAAGATATCGGAGTGCTCCTGCATGTATTTACATATAGAACACCTGAAAGTTCTGTGCTGACAGTATTGTAGTTCACTAAAAGCTGGCTGGAATTATTAGATAAATAACTTATAAAATTATATATTTAACTATAGAACTTCGTGTACTGCCCTCATTGCTATCAACAGTAGTTTACAGGCCTGTTTCCTTTTAGTAAAGGAGTATTAGATGTGTAGGTGTGCATATGAACTTCTCATGCATCAAACATACGCTCTAAACTTGCTCTTGATTGAGCCGTGTTGAACTCTTCTTTCAGCATCTGCAGTGTTTCCTATATGCATTGTAATTCTTCATAATGTTTATATCAGTGTTATATTATTTCTGCGGCGGTTCATTCTGCTGTGGAGACCCCTGATAAATAAGGACTAAGCCAGAGTCAAATGAATGGAGGAATTATTTTCTGTAAGCTGCTTCTGGTCATGACACGCTCACACCTAAATGGTTATAAGAGACGTGTTTGCTGTATTAATGCAGCTTCCTTCATTTACTCTCTATGGTAAGGCAAGATCTTCTCTTAAGGTTCATACTAAGAGGGAAAATGTGCTCAATGCATTATAAAGCTTGAAGCATTAGAATCAGGGCTCAGTATCAGCCCATCACCATGACAAGGCTTTAGGACTCCTGATCTGATCCTCACTAGTGTTACGACCCCCTCGTTTGAGTCGCAACATAAGAGCTCAGACAACAAAAGAATATATATGCAACTTATTTATTAAACATTAAACTAAATAGAACAACAAATTAATGTCTCGGGAATAATAAAGAAAGAACTAACTTTAACTACACAGATAAATAATACCAAACAAAAGCATAAGGTTTCCGAAATAAAGAGACGGTCTTGACACGAGGACGGCCAAGTAGCCACCGTCCTCTAGAAGCTAGTATACACACTCGTATTTATATGCTTTGAACCAATTGGTGAGCAACCAACGGCACCGAATCAGGATCTGCCACATCCAAACTGGAACCCTGGGGTCGTCACACTAGTTTGACCCAACTTGGCTGTAAGAGCAGCAATTCTCCCCCTGGCTGTACAAGACTGATCCTAGGGTGCTTTCACACCTGTGAACCGCTTCATTTGTTCAAAAACAGGGATTACAGATGTTACAGTGCTGCTCTTTGTTCTTGGTGCGGTTCGCTTTCACACAGCAGAGTTTCTAAACGGACCAAAAGAGCTAAAACAAGTCATGTGAGTAAAGTCTCCTCACGGTGGTCAGAGTTTCAGGGTTTATTTCGCAGAGTCCCGCTCAGCTGTCAGGGGGGGTGGGGGTGAGAAGGGTACGCAACGTATTTGAGGACCGGGAGGGAGGCTCACGATTTCCTGGAGACTGTCACTCGTTTGTGGGCATCTGGGAGTCTCTGTGCATTTGCGGAACTTCCAGGAGACTTGGGATGTCTGGAATGACCTAGCTCCCGCTCTACTCATCAGTCTCTCTTCATATAGCCGTATGTCCATTACATATCCATAATACACTGTGATATAGCCGGGCTCAGATCGTTTTGCTTTCTCACTACAATCAATCCGCTCCAGAGTTCGTTTCAATCGAGTTGAGACCTCCTCATTCAGGTGATCTCGGACTGATTGATTTGGCGTGGATCCAAGCACGATTGCTGGATTCACATATGCCAAACGAACCGCGCTAACTGGGGAAACGAGACAGGTTCCCAAACAATAGTCTAGGTGGGAAAGCAGCCTTAGTAAGTCAGTAAATGCACCCTGAGGAAAATGAAGTATACTAAAATAAAGGTCAAGTATTAAAGTATATTTAATTTAGTCAGCATACTAATATCAATGTACTAGTAGTGTACTTGACATGTTCTTCCAGAAGCCCGTTAAGATACACTGCAGTGACAGAACACACTCTGGGTCATAAAAGATCTCAAATAAATGTTCATGTTTAGCTAGTGCAGTCGTCCAGCTCACATGATGGAGCAGTGTTTACTGCTGTGACTGAAGGAAACATGCTAACACCATGATGACTGCTAATGTCAGTCTGAAGCACTGCGCCACACCGCACACACACACACACACACGCACACACGCACACACACACACACACGCACACACACACACACACACACATGCACACACACTCACATATGCAATACTACACGCGCACACACTTGCATATACACACACACACAACCCACGCACACACACACGCACACACGCACACACACACGCACACACACACGCACACACACACACACTCACATATGCAATACTACACGCGCACACACTTACACATACACACACAACCCACGCATTTACACAAGCACACACAAACACACAAACGCATACAAACACATACACGCACACACACACAAATACACACACAAACAAATACGCACACACAAACACAAACACACACACACACAAATGCATACAAACAAACACACACACACACACACACACACACACACACACACACACAGTCATGGTCTTGGGTGTAAAGCGAGCGCTCAGCCTCACCCACTACACTGAGTGTGATGTTGTGGTCACTGCACACTTGTCCGGCGGCGTTTCGAGCGCAGCAGGAATATTTCCCAGAATCCTCCAGGCTCAGGTTCACCAACGTCAGGATCCGGTCCTTCCTGTCCAGTGGAGCTCCATCCCTAAACCACTTACTGCTCGGCCTGCGCACATACATACACACACGCACACACACACACACACACACACACATTAGGCAGAAATATCACATCACGATTCTTTCCAGTGTTTAGCTGTTGTCATGGCGACTCACCGCGGGTGTCCATCAATGTGGCACTGCAGCACGATTCGCTCAGCCTCCTCTAGCTCCGCCTCTGAGGTGGGCTCATTCATGGTGACCGGCCCCCGCTCCAGCCCTGAACACACACACACACACACACACACTTACTTTGCTGAGGCATTCAGTGATTCAACATGAAGAGGCAACACACACACAGAAGAGCTGACTGCACAGAGGAGCTGTGTGTGCTCACAGCAGAAGAGCTGCAGTAAAGCGGAGCCTGAAATGTTTCATACCCCTGCCACATTCTGACCTCAAGTTACTTTTATTCTAGCAGCAGTTTTATTCTGGCTGGGAATGACCCAGACCTCTCCTAGGAGATACCAAGAGGAAGTACAACAGGCATTACTGTGGAGACCTATTGATCAGCTTTCATTTACATTTGAACAAAGAGAGGCATGTGCAGAGTAACAGGACTCTAGAAATCATCTCAGGATCTGACATTTCCTCTGAGATATTGGCTGCACATCCATGATGCCAATCTCCCGTTCCAGCTCTATTGGATTGAGCTCTGGTGACTGTGGAGGCCATTTGAGTACAGTGAACTCATTGTCATGTTCAAGAAACCAGTCTGAGATGATTGGTGCTTTATGACATGGTGCGTTATCCTGCTGGAAGTAGCCATCAGAAGATGGAGACACTGTGCTCATAAAGGGATGGACATGGTCAGAACAATACTCAGGTAGGCTGTGGCGTTGACACCATGCTCAATTGGTACTAATGGACCCAAAGAAAATCTCCCCCACACCATTACACCACCACCAGCAGCCTGAACCGCTGATACAAGGCAGGATGGATCCATGCTTTCATGTTGTTGAGGCCAAATTGTGAGTCGAGCATCTGAATGTGTCAGCAGAAATGGAGACTCATCAGACCAGGCAACGTTTCTCCAATCTTCTATTGTCCAGT
Organism: Danio aesculapii; assembly: GCF_903798145.1. Lineage (NCBI taxonomy): Eukaryota > Metazoa > Chordata > Actinopteri > Cypriniformes > Danionidae > Danio > Danio aesculapii. Next base: position 220,155 of record NC_079447.1, on the reverse strand, counting down.
TTTGGTGAGCCTGTGTGAATTGTAGCCTCAGTTTCCTGTTCTTAGCTGACAGGAGCGGCACCCGGTGTGGTCTTCTGCTGCTGTAGCCCATCCGCCTCAAGGTTGGACGTGTTGTGTGTTCAGAGATGCTCTTCTGCAGACCTCGGTTGTAACGAGTGCTTATTTGAGTTACTGTTGCCTTTCTATCAGCTGGAACCAGTCTGGCCATTCTCCTCTGACCTCTGGCATCAACAAGGCATTTGCGCCCACAGAACTGCCGCTCACTGGATATTTCCTCTTTGTCGGACCATTCTCTGTAAACCCTAGAGATGGTTGTGCGTGAAAATCCCAGTAGATCAGCAGTTTCTGAAATACTCAGAGCAGCCCGTCTGGCAGCAACAACCATGCCACGTTCAGCGTCACTTAAATCCCCTTTCTTCCCCATTCTGATGCTCGCTTTGACCTGCAGCAGATCCTCTTCACCATGTCTACATGCCTTAATGCAGTGAGCTGCTGCCATGTGATTGGCTGATTAGACATGTGAGTTAACCAGCAGTTGGACAGGTGTACCTAATAAAGTGGCCAGTGAATGTAAACATGATTGTTTCTCTCCATGATCTAGTAAATCTGGTTTCATGAGAGAAGCTGAGCGTGTCTGAAGAGCAGGTAAAGGTGTGAACTGATAGCAGAGCAGAAACACTGATCATCTCGACAGCAGTAATTACACAGCTGAGGACCAGACGCCACACACTGCAACCCCAGACTCAGACAGAGAGGCGTTTACCATATTAAACACGCTTCATTCACTACTTTAAACACACTGAACTGAAAAAAAAACATTTACAATGTGAAAAACCTTCCATTTGGGACGATACTAAGCCCACACACTACGCAAAGGTCTCTGGTTCGAGTCTCAGCTGGGTCAGTGTGTGTTTCTGTGTGGAGTTTGCATGTTCTCCCCGTGTTGGTGTGGGTTTCCTCCGGGTGCTCCGGTTTCCCCCACAGTCCAAACACATGTGCTATAGGGGAACTGATCAACTAAACTGGCCGTAGTGTATGAGTGTGTGTGTGTGTGAGAATGAGTGTGCATGGGTGTTTCCCAGTACTGGGTTGCAGCTCTAAGGGCATCATCTGCATATAAAGCATATAAAATTCTGATCCTACACACAGACTCCTCCTCTCTGACTCACACTTGATGTTGAAGGAGGCGTTGGCGGAGGTCAGGCTCTCTGCCCCGCTGGACACCACACACTGGAAGTTGCCCGTGTCCGCGTGTCGGTCCACCGCTGTGAACTTGAGGTTGCTGCCATCCTGAAAGCGGCGCTGGGAGTCCTGCACCCGCTGCCCGTCCTGCGTCCACCAATACAGCACCGCCACCCCCGGCTCACCCAGCTCACAGCGCAGGATGGCACTGCGGCCATGCAGAGCGTCCTGAGATCTGGGCTCTTTAGAGAAATGAAGAGACGCCGCCTGGAGGATCAACACTGAGGAGACACAGAGAATAACACACACACGTCAGGACAACTGTACTGCAGCTCAGTGTGAAGATGACCACGTTTACATTCATTAAAGAGCACCTATTATGCAGAAATGACTTTTATAAGAGGTTTAAACCCAGTAGTGTGTGTGTGTGTGTGTGTGTGTGTGTGTGTGAATATCTCCAGTCTCTGATGGTCAACATGAATGAAGTGTGTTTGTTCTAATCAGACCTGATGAATGAAACACTTTGATTGACATTCTCCTTTTGTACGTGTCATCAGAGGGGGAAAGCCCCGCCCACTAGTGCCCATCTCTCCATCTCATTAGCATAAACAGCAGCCCTGAGTGAGAAGCAGCCATCTGTCCATTAGCCATTAGAGTGTTTGAGCTGCTGAAGATAATGTCAGCATAGACTCTGATGCTCTTAAAGCGGGTCACTTAAATCCTCCATCCTCCATCCTACACAACATAATAAATGACAAGCATACAGTACATAAATACAACAGAGCAGAGATAAAAGTGAAACTAACAGTGCTCTGTGGTTTTCTGGAGAGTCTAACACTAGTCAGGTAGAGAAACTGAACAATCAAATGTAAAATAAGATGCTCATCATTGCATGTTTATCTTTTTTTAACTCTTTATTTTCATTTTAATAGGAAAAACCTTCACCGATTACATACAGAACTGCCTAAATCTTCACAAGGAGATATAGCATACATCAAAACTCTCTTGGAAGTACTCACAGTGAATTTAACTTACTACAAAAAGGAACTCATAACCCTGCCACACCCCCCACCCATCTAACATTGATCAACATATTGATCACAAGGCATGCATGAACAACATTTACAATCATATATGGATCTGACTGGACCAAATGTCAAATTGAAGCGAGGTGTACATGGACAATGAAACCAAAAGAGCCAATATAAAACAATCATTAGATAACAATAAAATAAATGATGAAATAAGATTAATAAATAAATTAACATACAATAGTCTAGTAAAGGTCTATCAGTTCAGTCTGTCTGCAATAATATCAATGATTCCCAAATCTGGTTAAAAATGGACAATCTATCATTTGGTGTGAATCTCAGTTCTTCTAAGAGTTTCCAAGTTCTCTAGTTCACATGTCAAAGGTGAGGACAGCATCAGATTTCCACATCTGCAGAATGAGGATGTGCAATACACATACAGAACAGACTTGCTTGTGTTTGGTTTCTACTGCAAGAACTGATCTGTCCTCTGCTCCTAAAGTCCAATACTCTGATCAGGTTCCAGATTCGTCCAATACACTTCAGAAAGAAGCTGAAATATATTTCTCCAGAATGGTTTCAATTTACTGTGTAACCACAAAGCATGAAACAAAGTTCCTGTTGACACACTGCACTTATTACAACTTGAAGAGATTGTTGGACATCTTTTGTGAAGTGTGATTTAGAATAATGGAGCCTATGACCTTATATTGGAGCAGATCAGGGGTGCAACTACACATTTACTGAGGGATATGCGGGTTCAAGTAGAAATTGTGCTGTATGTCTGATTTGACCATTTATTTTGATAAATGTAAGACATCTACACAGTTATATCTACATCAACACTTTAAGCTTGGCTGTGTGACTGCATGTTATTGTGTTCAATGATTTTGAATTAAAACGCGCGTGTCAGCGTATGCAACTCATGGTATCATTTATTATTTAATAAAATACAATATTATACTCGCATAAAATGCTCAATAAAAATTAACAAAACATATTTGTTTATTTTTGTTATTTTAAATAAGTATAATTTCAAAAATAGTTTTGGCACAATGGCGCCCTCCCCATGTATGGAGCCCTCCCCATGTATGGAGCCCTCCCCATGTATGGAGCCCTCCCCATGTATGGAGCCCTCCCCATGTATGGAGCCCTCCCCATGTATGGAGCCCTCCCCATGTATGGCGCCCCTATGTGCCGCATTTAAAACATACCCCCCCCTTTATTTTTTACGTTCACAGAACATGAATGTACATTTCTCAAGTATTCATCCCATCTGTCATCACTAATGTTAATATCCGTTTCCTCTTCCCAGAGCGTCAAGAGAAATTACACATGCTTTAGTATTGCTTTTACTATAAAGTATATTGAATAGCCGTCTCAAATTAAAATATATATGTCTACCTGCCATAAAAGCAGTCTGGTCTTGATGTACAATTGAACATTTATTTCTTCAGTCTGTTTGACAAACATTTTGCTTATGATTTTTATTCATTTTGAATGAGAGAAATCAGTCGATATGAAGAGATCTGTAGCTCATCCCATCCAGGTTTTGGAATATTTGCTTGACACACTGTAGGTGGGAATTTACCCTGATCTTTTGAATGTTTTAATCAGACGATGCATCAATGATGCAAGATGATTTTTACTTTTTTATCAAATTCAGCACTAAAGCCGTCTGGACCAGCGCATTTATGATTAGGTAGCTGTGATTTTCCTTTATTCACCTCCTCTAGCGTAATCTCTTCATCCAAACACTGTTTTTGCTTCAGAATTAAGAGTTGACAAACCTTCATCTAATGCCTCTTGATTTATGTCCTTTTTTGATTTATATACTTTTGTCTAAAAGTCAAAAAGCAAATCTTAATTCCTTTAGGATCAGCTAGAGCCTGCCCATTTTCTGACGGATACACACACTGCAATATAGATGCTCAAATGATATATTGTGCAGGTCTATTCTGTAATTATAGTACTTTACAATTGGTCTTAATTCTGTTTGCTATTAAAATGATCTTAAATATAACTCTTAAAACCTGCAGATAGCCTGAAATAAAATATATATCTTTAAATCTTTAATATCTACTCCTGCAATGTGAATATTGCAGAGACACACATTACCAATGCTCAACTGATATACTGTTCAGCCCAACTGCAGAGCATAACTGAGGAAATGACAGTATAAGAGCTTTTATTGAGGACAAACTGAACAAGTGAATGCTGTGGTCAATATTATTATCCTCCTTCAGCAATATTAGTGTTGGATTGTCTCCAGAATAAACCACTGTTATACAATGACTTGCCTAATTACCCTAACTTTACCCTAATTACCCTAGTGAAGCCTTTAAATGTCACTTTAAGCTGTATAGAAGTGTCTTGAAGAATATCTAGTCTAATATTATTTACTGTCATCATGACAAAGAGAACAGACATCAGTTATTAGAGATGAGTTATTAACACTATTATGATTAGAGATGTGTTATACTGCACTTGTGGAAATGTTTGATAAATGATTAGACAGGAGGGGAATATTCCTGCCTTCAGCTGTAAATAAATAAACAGGCTGAACCATCCTGATGAACTCTTACCCCAGCGCTGAGCTCTGTCCTGAGGGACGCTTCATCATCAGACACAACACAATGATCCATCTCTCTCCTCTCATTAATCATCTGTAGAGATGCAGGATGCGTGACCAGCTCCAATCACAACACTGAGGTGAAGCGGCGAGAGCTGCTCCACTGAACATGCATTACAGTCAATGAGGGCCACCCAGAAGCCCACACCAGCACTTCATAAGCCATGACACATGCGGGGCCCGGGGCCGACGCTGTTCACAGAACACACACACACACACACACACACACACACACACACACACACACACACACACACGCACACACACACACACACACACACACACACACACACACACTGCAGTGTTTACAAACGCTCATCTGCTGTTCATGACTTCAGGATACCTGGAGAAAAGCCTTCACTGAACACACTCATGATGACGGAGGAGAAACTGACATTATTATTGCCGCCTGCAACACACACAGCAATGTCCTAAGATCATTCATCTTCCTTCAGCTTAGTCTCTTTATTCATCAGGGGTCGCCACAGCGGAATGAACCACCAACTATTCCAGCATATGTTTTACACAGCGGATGCCCTTCCAGCCGCAACCCAGTAGTGGGAAACACCCATACACACTCATTCACACACACACTCATACACTACGGCCAGGTTAGTTGATCAGTTCCCCTATAGCGCATGTGTTTGGACTGTGGGGGAAACCGGAGCACCCGGAGGAAACCCACACCAACACGGGGAGAACATGCAAACTCCACACAGAAACACACACTGACCCAGCTGAGACTCGAACCAGAGACCTTCTTGCTGTGAGGACACAGTACTAACCCCTGAGCCACCTTGCCACCCATCAATAAACTATTATTAAGTAAGATATTCTGAGACTAAAGGATGAAGCACACCGTCTGGATGAAGACACACAGTAATGCAGGGTTGAGTCAGTGATGAGGATACTCCTACAGAAACAGCACTCAGGGTTATCACAGGACGTCTGGCAGCAGGATGAGGAGGTGTGGGGTGGTGAAACAGCATTATTACACAGCTCTGGGGGATTCTTGATCCTCATTGGTCAATCGTGACACTCCAGAGGTGTGTTATTCACCAATAACAACTGAGTACACTAATAACAGCGGCTCATCCATGCACTGCTGATCATCCTGAACACGAGTGCACATATATTCTCAGGTCCTGCTGAATCATGGGAAATCAGACTGAATCAGTCTGTATGAGCTGTAATGAACAGAGCGGGAAAACCTGCTCAGATTATGCTAATGTGCTGATGAATATTCAACAGGTTCAGGCTAGGTTCATCTGCAGCACTCTCAGGACGCTCCGCTGAGGAAACGCATGCACACACGCACGCACGCACGCATGCACGCACGCACACACAATCAAACAAACAGACAAACACCTGGTATGCACACACACATGCAGAAACATCAGTGATACACACACACACACACACACAAACACAAACAAACAAACAAAGTGTCTGAGATGGACACAACCAGACATGCAGAAACAAACAAACAAACAAACATCTGATATGCACACAGAGATGCAGAAACATCAGTGATACACACAAACACACACACAGTAATGTCAGAGAGGAACACAAAAACACTTACACACTCACACATAAAAGACCCAAACATCCGTCAACAACACGCACGCACGCACGCACGCACGCACGCACGCACGCACGCACGCACGCACACACACACAGTAATGTCAGCTATACACACACAAAACATATACACACACGTAAGAGACACAAAGACCTGTCAACGTGACACACAGAAACACACACACACACACACACACACACACTGAGCAGAGAAAGAAACACTGTTGATGGCAGTAAATTATCCAGCAGCTCCTGCTTATTCACTTCACTGACAACACACACGTCTGCATAATGATGTGCTTTACACACACACACACACACACACAGTCTGTCAGGATCTTCATACTTGAGAGTAAACACACACACACACACACACACACACACACACACACACACGCACACACACACGCACACACACACGCACACACACACGCACACACACACGCACACACACACGCACACGCACACGCACACACACACACACACACTCAGGGGGAATAAAATCTGGAATAAAGGCAGAGGAGCGACAGGAGGAGGATGATGGGTAAGAGAGGAAGTCCCTGAGGTCGTGACCCCTGTCTGAGAGATTTCCCATCAGCCAGAATCTCTGAGGCCACGTCTGCTGTCCATCATCCACACACACACACACACACACACACACGCACACACACACACAGACACACACACACACACACACAGAAACTGCAGTGATTTATAACACACACTGTAATAGTGCTGAGTTCAGCAAGTGGTGCTCACTGCAGAGTCACCTGGGCAGAGCTCCAGCTCCAGCTCCTCCTTTCTTGCACTTCTTCCACAAGTGATGTCACTGGGGGTTGGGGTTAGGGGTGGGGTGGGGTGGGGTGGGTGTACGCATTAAAACAGCTGACAGGAGGAGGAGTGAGTAGAATACTAGTAGATCATTCCAGTAGATTACGCTGTCTCCTTGTTTCCGCACTTCCTGTGTCAGGTCAGTAGACGGACTAACTATATTTTAGGGATCCGACTGAGTCTTGATATTGATTCAAGTGTACTCAGATGGAAAGGGCGTTAACTTCCGCCTAGGACAAGGAGATGCACGACTAACCTAGATAGGGTACCCGACCCTTGTTTGACAGTAATGTTATACTAAATTAAGTGTATATGGGAAACCATGGGGTTGGCTAAACCAGCATTATTATAGAGTACAGTAGTCGGTTCCATTGATAATAATGGCCATAACCTCTGATGGAAACGATATTGTCTTTACTCAAGGGTGGACATCTAAGGAGGACCAATCAAAATACTTTAGAATGAGCCAGCATGGGAGCGGCCATCTAACAGTAGCAGTCATCTCCCTGTGTTTAATAATCAAGACTGATAAGAGTGTGACCGTGAGGGACGCCATCGGCCGGGGCGATTCCTCTGAGCTCCTGAATGAACAGATGTGATGGTTACGAGTGAAGATAAAGGCTCAAACATTCATCTAAGCTGTATATTGATCTATTCTTCTTCAAGATTTATGATTGGAGTCAGATTAAATGGAGGATGAATATATTAATATTCTAACCCACCTCATATTCAAAGTCAGATATGAGGTAAATTTGAGGTAAATCAACACTGTACACTGGAAAGACTGAGCAGGCACTGAACCTTCATCCACCACTGGACACCTCCATTGGACCAACTGGGTGAACCTTACAACACATAAAAATCCTCCTCATCGTTTACTCGAGTGCACGCCTCAGTGTCTCGCAGTTTGAACACCCCTGCATTAGGGCTTCCTCTACCGTAATGGGGATCACTGTAAAACTCAATGGCAGAGAAGCGTGTGCTGTCGTTAACTGCAGGACAGAGTTAAACTGAATCATTTACTGATTTGAAGCTCATCATAACACCATAATGTCCTTCAGTTCAGTCTCGTCCAGTGGTCTTCACCCTTAAACTGGTCTCCATCACTGTTAGCTGCTGTTCTGTCTGCTCCACTGCTCCGCTTGTTAGATGTTTCACACGTTCTTTTGCAGTCTGAAGCGCAGCAGATGCACAAAATTTACATCGACTCCACATGTAAACCTCTCACGCTTCATCTGCGTCTGTTTACTGCACAGCCCCCTCTGTGTAATCTAGGAATAGTGACACACACATGCCTGCATGCACACAGTAGACTCAAAACACTACACACACACACACACACACACACACACACAATCTAACTTGACACAAACTGAAGGTTCATCTGATACGAGTGACTGAAGCTTCTGCAATCTTTCATGATTTGAGCTGAAACCCCCCCCCGTCTGTGCCTGACATGATCCACACACACACACACACACACGCACACACACACATATTGATTTTTCCAGTGAGGAGCGTCCACACATGCAGACATGAGCTCAGGGTGTGTAAATGGACCCGAGGCCTCAGGATAAACAACAGGCATTCCGGCTCCATTCTGTCTCACACACACCGGAGACTGTGTGTGCGTGTGTGTGTGTGCGCATCGATCAGCCTGATCTTCTAGGAAACACAACCCTGAACCTGCCAAGAATCCATTCGGGACAATCCTGAGCCAGAAGCCCATCAGAGCCTAATGCACAGAGAACAAGATGAAGAGGACACACACACACACACACACACACACACACACACACACACACACACACACACACACACACACATCCCATAATGCACCTAAACACAGCAGCGATGCGCTATACAGAGGAGAGCAGTGTGTGTGTCCTGTAGATGTGCAGAGGTCAAAGGTCAATCACACACCATCTGATTTCTGTCACTGAGAATAATGACAGCAGCATACACCAGTCCAACATGAACACACACACACACACACGTACACACACACACACTCATGCATGTTTATAGAGTTGCTAGTGAACACACACTGTGCCATTAATATAGATATTACACCACACCTTTGAGTGCTGAATGCTGGATTCTGATTGGCTGTTGGTCACTCTCAGGTGTTTGGTTATTGTCTGATAAAGGCACAGCTAAAGTAGTTCCGGCAGCTTTAGAGCGCATTGCAGCTTCATATCACTCCGCTGAATGATTATTCCACAGCTACAACAGAAGAGGAGGAGGAGATGTGGAAGACACTGTGGCCTCGCAGCAAGAAGGTCTCTGGTTCGAGTCTCTGCTGGGTCAGTGTGTGTTTCTGTGTGGAGTTTGCATGTTCTCCCCGTGTTGGTGTGGGTTTCCTCCGGGTGCTCCGGTTTCCCCCACAGTCCAAACACATGCGCTATAGGGGAACTGATCAACTAAACTGGCCGTAGTGTATGAGTGTGTGTGTGTGTGTGTGTGTGTGTGTGTGTGTGTATGGGTGTTTCCCACTACTGGGATGCAGCTGCAAGGGCATCCGCTGCATAAAACATGTGTTGGAATAGTTGGCAGTTCATTCCGCTGTGGCGACCCCTGATTGATAAGGGACTAAGCCGAAGGAAAAAGCTAGAGTGAGCTAAAGTGTGTTGTGCAGTGTGTGTTCAGACTGACTGAAGAGCTCAGAGCTCTGCGTGCACACACTGAATGTGGGTCTACTTTAACTCATCTCGCCGTGGCTCTGGGCTGATGGAGCTCTTATTGGGTTACTGGCATTAAAGTGACAGGCGCACTCAGAGCACTGATGCATTTATAGAGCGCGCGCGCACACACACACACACAGCATCCGGTCCATAGAGGAGGAAAGTCAATAGACGCACACAGAGAATGCTCTCTAGAAGCGCAGTGAAGCAGATCTTCCATCTGAGTGTCTGAAAGGCTGTGGGCGATCATACAAGCGTGCTCTCCTCACGGGCTATTAGCCACTGCTGCAAACACGCCACGCAGCGATCAAAACACACACACACACACACACACGCAAGGCAGTGACTCTGGCTGTTGCTGGAGCGTCTGCAGGGATTGAGATGCTGCAGGAGATTACACACACACACACACACACACACACACACACACAGCAGTGCAGAGAGAGCTGGTGTCAGCTATCAGGCCCCGCTGTGCTCCAGTAATCCAGCATCCAGCTCTCTCAGGTCAGAATGCAGGAGCACATCATGAAAGCTGGCCTTCAGGAGATACAACAAAGCGTGTCACTGTGGTGCTGTCACTGGCCCAAGAACATTTCCTGCTTGTTATCAAACTATTTCAGAATTATAGCAGAGGCGATTCAGTCAGAACTTAATGTTAAAAGAGCGATCACTACATTATGGATCAGTACTGTATGCGGCTCTATTTGGACTCTCACGTTGGGACTATTGTTATGGTTTACATCCCTCAAAATGGTCTATACTGCAATATACTGGACCAGCCCTGACCAACACACACACACACACACACACACACACACACACACACACACACACACACACACACACACACACACACACACACACACACCACACACACACACACACACACACACACACACACACACACACACACACACACACACACACACACACCACACACACACACACACACACACACACACACACAACACACACACACACACACACACACACACACACACACACACACACCACACACACACACACACACACACACACACACACACACACACACACACACACACACACACACACACACACACACACACACACACACACACACACACACACACACACACACACACACACACACACACACACACAGCATCAGTGCTACACCATACTGGAAAACACTGCCATTAAAGATCTTCTTTATCTGCAGCGCATGTTGTGATATTAGGTATAATTTAAACAGGTGAAATGAACAGCTCTATTTGGAGAGAATTAAGAGTCTATCAGATCATTTTGGTCATAAATCAGATGATTCTGTAGTGAAACGCATCTGCATACCATGAAATAACTCATTTCACAAGCGATGATAAATACAGCAAAGCAAAGCTACAGATAAAACAGATGCTTCAGAACTTTTCTGTGAATCTAACAGTATTCCAGTATCAATATTGAATAATTACATGTAAAGTTAATAACACTACACAATCTTCATCTCATAAACACTACCTGACTGAAGTCTTGCGGCCTTTCCAAGTTTTCATTCATTTTATTTTCAGCCTAGTCCCTTTATTAATCAGGGGTCACCACAGCGGAATGAACCGCCAACTATTCCAGCATGTTTTACACAGCAGACGACCTTCCAGATGCAACCCAGTACTGGGAAACACCTATACACCTGGAAAACAAATCCAAGATTTAGGAACACAAATATTAACTGGACTTCTAGTTGATGATTGTGTATCAGAGGTGTCTTCTATGAAAGGTAAAGGCCTCTAGATGAGGCTTATTTGAGCACAATATAATACACAATATATCATGTCTTGATTATTAATGATTTGATTAGGACAGTAAGGTCTGACTCTGCTTAGACTAAAGTCTGCTCACTGAACCTTCAATAATGTCCAGTATAGAATATGTGCTCATGCTGCAGTGGAAACAGAATGAATATTGTGTCTGACTCCATCATGAGCTTGGAGGACTGCATCCATACATCTCTGCAATGACTCAAATCACTGATTAATAAAGTCATCTGGAATGGTGAAGAAAGCCTTCTTGCAGGACTCCCAGAGTTCATCAAGAGTCTTTGTGTTCATCTTCAACGCCTCCTCCTTCATCTTACCCCAGACATGCTCAATAATGTTCATGTCTGGTGACAGGGCTGGCCAATCCTGGAGAACCTTGACCTTGTGGGTTCCAGTAGGTCTTGTGATGACTGGGATGCAGATCAACAGATGATTCAGCAGAAATCTGACACTTTTACACATGATCAACCAGAAGTCCAGTTATTATCTGCTGCTCCTACAACTCTGGGATCCACCACAGGACTTTTGTCAGGTAGTGTAGCCCAGGGGTGACCAACCCTGTTCCTGGAGATCGACCTTTCTGCAGATTTCAGTTGCAACCCATATCAAACACACCTGCTTGTAATTATCGAGAACAGTCGGCGCCAGTGGTGTAGTGGTTAGTGTGTCGACACATGTACTCCGGTGCTCATGGCGACCCGAGTTCGATTCCCGCCTCGTGGTCCTATGCCGATCCTTCCCCTCTCTCTGCTCCCCATGCTTTCCTGTCAATACTCTCCACTGTCCTATACATTAAAGGTGAAAACCCCTAAAAAATTATTATTAAAAATAATAATAAATCATCAAGTGCTGTTCAGCTCATCATTAACTGGTTCAGGTGTGTTTGATCAGGTTGGAGCAGAACTTTGCAGGAAGGTGGATCTCCATTAACAGGGTTGAGCACCACTGCTGTAGACCATATTAATCTTTTCTGAAACTTTAAACTGACTTGAAATGCGTACAGTCACAGGCCTGAACACACATGCAAATGATCTGACTACTTTACAGTTAAACTTTGCTCTTACTCCACCATCAGGTGTGTTTAAGACCTGTTCAACTCTAATCCAGATTCAACAGAGCAGATCCTGTGATGTGACTACTGCAGATGTGCACATTATGATATTGTTGCTAAAACTATATATTGAGCACTGAAACAAACAAACTACAGCATCACAACTGAATAAAGACTTAATAATTCCTGCATTTTTACTGTGTATTTATAATCAGGGTACTGGGAATATAC
>NC_079447.1:192136-199636 GCF_903798145.1 Danio aesculapii | reverse complement strand
AGTGTGTTAAACAGGCTACAAAAGAGTGAAGAACAGAAAGACACTATAGTGTGTGTGATGTGTGTGTCGCAGCACAGTGCTCATTCAATAGCAGCACAGCTACACTGATGTGTGTTCAGTCCTGATGTGAATGTGCCTAATGTTGGAGCACATCTGATCATTTCTGGAAGCTGATTCCAGCAGCAGGGGGCGCTGTTAGTAGCTGATTCCCCCTACTCTGACTGAACTCTTGGAGTTTCAAGTTTACTTGATCCTAAAGATCTGAGTGATCTGTTGGGTTTGTGTTCAGTGAGCATATCTGTAATGTATTGAGCTCCTAGACCATTAGTGATTTATAGACCAGTAATAATACTGTAAACTCTATTCTGAATGTAACTGAGAGCCAGTGTAGAGACCTGAGGACAGCTGTGATGTGCTCTGATGTTCTGGTTCTGCTCAGAATCCTGGCCGCAGCGTTCTGGATGAGCTGTAACTGTCTGACTGTGTTTTGGGGAGGCCAGTGAGGAGGCCGTTACAGTAATCCACCCTGCCGCTGATAAAGTCCTCACTGGAGACAAAGCATCTGACTCCTGCAGTGTTTCTGAGATGATAGTATAGTGTACATTAATCTTCATTCCCCAAGATTGAAAATGTACCCAAATTAGCCCAAAGACTAGTTTTCATTGGCGATCCGTTTGCCAGATGTAAAGGCATAAACTAATAAAAATACTAACTCAAACTACAACAAAACACAAACAGCAAACACTACCACAGCACGCCTGTGATTACTATGCTGATTAAGAAGGCATTTCGTTAAAAGACTAATTGATTTTAAATGTACACAATCTCCAACAGGGCAACGCGGTGGCCCAGTGGGTAGCACAATTGCCTCACAGCAAGAAGGTCTCTGGTTCGAGTCTCAGCTGGGTCAGTGTGTGTTTCTGTGTGGAGTTTGCATGTTCTCCCCGTGTTGGTGTGGGTTTCCTCCGGGTGCTCCTGTTTCCCCCACAGTCCAAACACATGTGCTATAGGGGAACTAAACTGGCCGTAGTGTATGAGTGTGTGTGTGTGTGTGTGTGTGAATGAGTGTGTATAGGTGTTTCCCAGTACTGGGCTGCAGCTGGAAGGGCATCTGCTGTGTAAAACATATGCTGGAATAGTTGGTGGTTCATTCCACTGTGGCGACCCCTGATGATTAAGGGACTAAGCCAAAGGAAAATGAATGACTGAATTTATAATAAACCTAAAATGAACTATACTCATTTTGACCTGGTTACATACCTTTATTTGTTTTAAAACCAAGACGAGAGTCCAGATAAAGCCCCTGGGTATTGATATTCTGAAACAAGCTGAACTTCCTCTTATATTTGAAGGGATAGTGAACACAAAAAGCAGGCTAAATAAACTACAAGTGCTCTTATCGGTCAAATTCTGGTAGAAAAAAATAAATATCTTATAAATAAATAAATAAAAACGCAGAACCCAGGAATCTCCCACAGATGTGGACAGTCAGACGCTCCTCATTCAGAGCAGATGTTGATGCTATATTTAGCCAATCACAATCCACAGGCCTGCTAATGTTAGAAAGCCCACAGCTAATGCTTTATTGAGCTAAACATGATGTAAACAGAGCCTCAGAGGGAGATTCATCTGCTCAGGAGACGATGGAGAACACTGCTGCTTCAATGGGTTACAAAAGCACAGTAGAAATAACATACATGACGCATTATTATTATTATTATTATGACGATAAGTCATCCTCTCATATCCTGATAACAATATATAAATCACAATATATTAGCATTTCTCTACATTCAATCAATAGTTATTTACAGCAGAAGTCAGCATTATTAACCCTCCTGTGATTTTCTTTTCCAATATTTCCCAGATGATGTTTCTCAGATTCAGGAACTTCTCACAGTATTTCCTCTAATATCTTTTCTTCTGGAGAAAGTCTTATTTGCTTTTATTTCAGCTAGAATAAAAGCAGTTTTTAATTGTTTTACACCCATTTTAAGGTCAATATTATTAGCCCCCTTCAGCAATATTAGTGTTGGATTGTCTCCAGAATAAACCACTGTTATACAATGACTTGCCTAATTACCCTAACTTTACCCTGATTACCCTAGTGAAGCCTTTAAATGTGACTTTAAGCTGAATACTAGTGTCTTGAAGAATATCTAGTCTAATATTATTTACTGTCATCATGACAAAGAGAAAATATATCAAATGGCCATGATTTAATGGTAAAAAACTGTAAAAATACTATAGTAAAACTCCCTCACCTGGTTATCAGTATGTTTCCTTACTATATACGGCGAATAACAGTAAATTGACTTTCCCAGAATTCCCTGCATGGCACATCACCTTTGATGCTTGTTGTTGACATTGCTCTGGATCTCTTTAGTTGTTAGTCTCTTTAGTCATTAGAGATTTATGTTAGATCTAATGTTGATTAACAAGGTTTATTTGATGACTTTAATGTTATGCCTGTTACCATGCTGCTGTTCAGTAGCTGTGTGAAGGACACTGAGCAGCTTCTATACACTTGACAGTGGTAATGTAATGTAATGTGTTTTTTATTTATTGCCATGTCAGCAAGCAAGGCTACTTTCATGACAAGAACATTTCAATATGAAATAAACAATAAAGAACAACAAACACATGAATACACAAGTTAATAAGATGTTTAGTGTTAATACATGATGAGAAATCTCAAATCTTTCCTGGTGTCACTCTGCTAAACATGTGCTGAAGAGAGTTCATTTCATTAAGACGTCTTGTAGAAGCATTAAAGGCAGGACAGTGCAGTAAAATGAGTTTTACAGTCAGAGTTTTGCAGCACAAACACTGAGTGAGCTCTTCATCTTTAAATAAAAATGTGTGAGTTTATCTTGTGCTCAATACAACATCTGGTAAAAATAACTTGATCAAATCCAGTCTTCAAATGTCTTAATTCTGTTGGAGATTTCAGGTTGGATTTCATGTCATTTATCATTTTCCAATGCATCCCACTCATCTGGCCACCTATTTAACATGTAAATGTTGATAAGAGGTCTCGTCTCTGATGGAGGAATATGGCATTTGTTCTTCTGCTTGTGGGTAAAGTTATTTGTGATGAGTGTTGGGTCATTATGTGACTCTCTCATCACCACCTGCGTATGGCTGTGCTAACGTGTCTAACTGTGTAACAAGAGAGGTGTAGATGTTGGTAAATCAAAATAGAGAATTATTACCTCTATAAATGAATGAAGGACGGTAGTTTACTGTAAAAATGAGAAATTACTCATACGGTTTGTAGTGTATCTTTAACAGTGAAATACTGGCAATCACAGCTGCCGGTTAACTGTATATTTGACAGATTAATTAAGTAGAGATGAGTTATTAAAACTATTATGATTAGCAATGTGTTGAACGAATCTTCCCTGTTGAACAGAACTCAGGGGAGAGATATAAAGGAAATAAAGTTGAACAGGGGCGAATAATTCTAACTTCAGCTGAGTCCTAATGGAGAGTGGTTAATCCTGCTTAACGAGTGGTGACTGATTAATTAACCAGTCCAGCAGAGCTCATTAGAGCAGCAGATCAGCTCACATCAGCAGCGCTTCAGTTCATCAGAAAGACCCATCTTTAAGAAGCAGAGCTCCACTCGGGACCCTTTTACGGTCTATTTCAGAGTCTGTACGTCTACACACTCTCAGTCTAAGCCTTCGGGTTTCTGCAGACTCTACTGAACTCTTTTAGGTTTGTTTGTTGATATACATGTGTGCATGGGTTATTACTTCACTAGTTTCACTACCCAACATGTGTTTTAAACAGAACCGATGTGTATTTTCATTAGGTTTATGAGGGACGGGCTGAGAACAATATTCATTTCTATTGTTGGACATGAATTATTTCAACATTTAATGATTCAACTTGTATTTTATCCATAACCGACACTGTGATTTTCATTTAATTATTCCCTATTTTATATTTATTTATATTTTACATTTTTATTTTGTCATTTATATTGTGTCTCTGTAATTTCAGTTTCAGAAAGAAAGTGTTAAGAACAATATTCTTCAATTATCCTTTACCGACATGTATTTTATACATAATTAACATTGTGACTATGCTTTATAAAATATTTAGTTATTTAGTTATTTATTTATTTATTTATTTATTTATTTATTTATTTATTTAACTGTAATTTAATCTTTTACGATCCACATTTATTTTAGAGACTGTCATGATGCTTTTAAAACTCTATTATATTAATTTATTTTGATTTATTAATTAATATTTTCTATTCATAGATTTTTATTTAGGGGTTTTGCATGTGTGCGTGTGTGTGTGTGTGTGTGTGTGTGTGTGTGTGTGTGCGCATGTGCGTGCGTCTGTATTTAATTGTATGTAATTTAATTTTGTTCAAAGTTTATTTTGTCAATCTTATTCTACAACTCTCCAGTTATTTTTGTAAATGTTTGACAAGAATGATGTGAACTGGGTTGTTTGTGTGTGTGTGTGTGTGCGTGCGTGCGTGTGTGTGTGCGTGTGTGTGTGTACTCCAGCCGTTCCCACCAGCGCTCTGCAACACCTCCCGCTCTAATCCGCATGCAGAAAGCCTTCATTCACAGGATTAAGACGCACTGGACGCTTGACAAAACGTCCTCTTAGTGCTTTATTAGTATGTCAATCACAGAGAGCCGTGTGTGTGTGTGTGTGTGTGTGTGTGTGAGTGTGTAAGACTCTCTTCAATAGCAGAGGCAGAACTTCCTGTGCTTTAGAAGCGGAGAATAAAAGCTTCTGTCAAACGTCTCTCAGTTCTGCTCGATATTGAACATTTCAGAGAGGAAGATGTTCACTAAACCTGTCCAATCCTGCAGCGTGTGTGTACAAGACTGACCCAAATACATCTAACACACCTCCAGAACCGGCTGCGTGTGTGTCTGGATCACTTTTACAGCTCGACTAACACAATATTAATTAAAGACGAGTCTCCTGATGTTCCTGGAGGAAGACTCTCGCTCCGCTGAGCTGTACTGGATCAGATATACAGGAGATATAGGTGTAATATTCAGACGTGAAGCTGAAACTGATGCTCTGTTGGGTCAGTATTCACACATGCAGAAAGTTCATAAGAACCGCTCTGATTTCAATTAGAAGTCTTCAGTACTGTTAAACGTTACTCTTGATCAATTTAATGTGTTGGGAAAACAGAAGAGAAATTCTGCACCACAGCTGAAGATTCTAGATGCAGCAGAACTATGGAGAGATCTGATATGAGTTTTTCTGTGATGCACACACACACTGCCATATGAATATAATATCAGCAGATGAACTGAAGATTTGGAAAGACTTCTTTCATTTAGATCTCATTAAGTCTTTTCTGTGCTGTGCGTATGCATAAATAAATTACAAGTATTGGCCACTTTATTAGGTACACCTCACTAGTACCGGGTCGGACCCCCATTTGCCTTCAGAACTGCCTTAATCCTTCATGTCAGAGACTCAACAAGCTGCTGGAAATATTCCTCAGAGATTTTGCTCCATATTGACATGATAGCATCACACAGTTGCTGCAGATTTGTCGGCTGCACATCCATGATGCCAATCTCCCGTTCCACCACATCCCAAATGTGCTCTATTGGATTGAGCTCTGGAGACTGTGGAGGCCATTTGAGTACAGTGAACTCATTGTCATGATCAAGAAACCAGTCTGAGATGATTGGTGCTTTATGACATGGTGCGTTATCCTGCTGGAAGTAGCCATCAGAAGATGGAGACACTGTGCTCATAAAGGGATGGACATGGTCAGAACAATACTCAGGTAGGCTGTGGCGTTGACACCATGCTCAATTGGTACTAATGGACCCAAAGAAAATCTCCCCCCACACCATTACACCACCACCAGCAGCCTGAACCGCTGATACAAGGCAGGATGGATCCATGCTCTCATGTTGTTGAGGCCAAATTCTGAGCCGAGCATCCGAATGTGTCAGCAGAAATGGAGACTCATCAGACCAGGCAACGTTTCTCCAATCTTCTATTGTCCAGTTTTGGTGAGCCTGTGTGAATTGTAGCCTCAGTTTCCTGTTCCATGTGTGTGTCTGTGTGTTTATACAGACAGCTTGTTATAGCCACCCCCTAAAATACAACACTGTGTATGGAAAGCATCGTCAATGCACCGTGATGCACCGAAATATCGAATTGAACCAAATCAATGGCATGATAATCGAACCGAACCGCGAGACCAGTGTAGGTTCACACCTCTAACACACACACACACACACGCACACGCACACGCACACACAGCTGAAGAGATGATTGTTCAGTGTGGCGTTACAGATAATCAGATCATACATCAGTAAAGTGGATTAGCAGTGTTGCTCTGGCCTGAGGTCAGTCTGCAGCATCTCATCCAGACGTGTGTGTGTGTGTGTGTGTGTGTGTGTGTGTGTGTGTGCAGCAGATCTCCGTCAGCTTTACAGTCTCACCTGACCTGAATGTCTCATCAGATCTGCAGAAACACAAACAGCTGGAGCGCACCGCATTTACAGCTGAGATACAGCCTGACCCAAATCCAGAAAACATCCCGTCATGCAGACAGCCATGAAGAACTGGAGAACAAGTCAAGAGCTGAGGATGATGAGGAGCGCTGTGTATCCTGCCATCAGTCATGTGCGGCAGTGAACAGACAGACAGAGTCGCTGTGTTCATGAGCTTATTGTGACTGAAGCAGCAGTATATGTGCAAACACACTACAGATGGAGACTCTCTAAAGGTAAAAGGCACTATGGGCGGCACGGTGGCTCAGTGGGTAGCATGATCGCCTCACAGTAAGAAGGTCGCTGGTTCGAGTCTCGGCTGGGTCAGTGTGTGTTTCTGTGTGGAGTTTGCATGTTCTCCCCGTGTTGGTGTGGGTTTCCTCCGGGTGCTCTGGTTTCCCCCACAGTCCAAACACATGTGCTATAGGGGAATTGATCAACTAAACTGGCCGCAGTGTATGAGTGTGTGAGTGAATTAGTGTGTATGGGTGATTCCCAATACTGGGTTGCAGCTGGAAGAGCATCCGCTGTGTAAAACATATACTGGAATAGTTGGTGGTTCATTCCGCAGTGGCGAGCCCTGATAAATGAGGGACTAAGCCAAAGGAAAATGAATAAATCAATTGTTTGGGTATGAATAATGTGGGGCATGCACACACACACACACACACACACACACACATCAGGCAAATGTCTGTGAGATGAGCTGTATATTGAATATGGAGAGGCTACAGCTGAATGATCTGCAGATGTAGGCTAACCGCTGCTGACAGCTCATGTCAGATTGAGTTATTATTACATCTGTCTGCTGGAAGAGCCAATCAGCATCCAGCCTGGTGTTCAGATCAAAGAGCTGTCACTTCCTGTTGCTCTGAGCACGCACACACACACACACACACGCACACGCACACGCACACACACACACACACACACACACACACACACACACACACACACACACTGAACAGCAGGAGGGAAACAGAAGCCTCAC
>NC_079447.1:183890-192036 GCF_903798145.1 Danio aesculapii | reverse complement strand
GTGTGTGTGAGTATGTGTGTGACTGTGTGTGTGTGTTCACTTTAAACAGTGTGTGAGGGTATGTATGAGTGAGTGTGTGTGTGTGTGTTGTCTGACCGCAGGCGAGGCGTCCTCGTCGTATTTCTTCAGCATGTTCATGAACTCCAGCTGTTTCTTGTCCTCCTCCAGCTGTGCGACGCTCTGCTCGCTCCTCTGCAGCTTCTGCTGTGTGTTGGCCAGCTCGTCCCGCAGCCACTGGTTCTCCTGACACAGACGACGCACCTGCGCACGCAGCTTCTGCTTCTCCGACTCCACTGCGTTCAGGTGATTCGACAGAGCCATCATCACCTGCGCACGCACGCACGCACACACACACACGCACACACACACACACACGCGCACGCACACAATAGACAATCAAACAGAATCTAAACACTGAGAGGTGTACAGGCAAACACACATGATTGAGTTAACATTTAAAAAGTGTGTCTCATAACACACACACACACACACACACACACGCACACACACACACAAACTCACACACTCATACACACATGCATGAGTGTGTGTGTGAGTATGGGTGTGACCAGTCTTTAATTTGTGAATTGCGAGGTCCCAGAACAGATCGGGGTAATGGATCCGGCATGTTACCCGAGGATGGAGAGGTGTCGCAGACGACAGTGAGCAGGCGGGGGTGTCACGGACGACAGTGAAGAGGGTTGGGGAGTCGCGGAAAAAAGCGAAAGTGAACAGCAGACGGGGGAGGAGGGCGGTTGAGGAGGGGGATCGGTAAAATGAGGTGCCGGATCAGATTTCAGAGATGCTGGATCCGGATCTGGCGTGTTCTGGCACAAACTAAGCCCTGGGCGTGACTGAGTATGTGTGTGTGTGTGTTTGTGTGTGTGTGTGTGTGTGTGTGTGTGTGTGTGTGTGTGTGTGTGTGTGTGTGTGTGTGTGTGTGTGTGTGTGTGAAAGAGATTTCGAGAGGATTGTGTGCAGATGATTGACCACGGCTGGTCTTACATTAACAATAACATGATCCACCAATCAGATGAACCCAAACACTCACACACACACACAGACACACACACACACACAGACACACACACACACACACAGACACAGAGTCTGCTGTCCTTCCCGCAGTGATCTTCATCTTGAGTGTTTATTCCGACTCCGTCCACTCTTCCCTAGCTAAATATCAGGGGAGATCTCGAGACCCGCCTGAGCTCCAGTGGTGTGGAGTAACACATCATTAGGCATCTGCAGGTTATTAGCCCATCATTGAGTCTACTTATTTACTCGTGTAAATGTGTGTGTAAATGTGTGTGTTATGCTTTATTTTCACTAATATTATTGTGATAATAACAGTAATATTAAACGCTCATGTCATGTATTCATATGTTCTGTCTGTTAGTACAGATATTATATGAGATGAGCTTTGTTAGTCAGATATCTGAATGAGTGGATCTCACTGGATTTGCACTGTAGACATTAAAGTTAAAACACTATTATTTGTATTTTAGAAGTTTAGTTTGTGGTTATGATACTCCTCAAATCAGCAGATTTCTGAGAATTCTCAGCAGAAACAGCAAAAGATGTCTGCAGATCCGTCTGGCCCTCCACATCACCAACGCTCAGACTACTGTAGTGGAGTAGTTTTATAGATGTGAGCTGTTACTGTCCCGGTATCAGTACCGTTACTCCACTACTGTATTATCTCCTGTCTATGGGGATTAGAATCATCAGTCCTGTGATTCCTCACTCACTCATACACATGCATGAGTGTGTGTGTGAGTGGGTCTGTGTGTGTGTGAGCATGGGTGTGACCAGTGCTTCATTTGGGAGTTTCGAGGTCCCGGAACAGATCGGGTTAACGATCAAATCACACATGAAGGGTAACTGGCATCATACTGAACTCCCTCAGGACATGAGGCGATTAATACCTGCAGCTAACTGTCTGGAGCGTGTCTAGTGTCTAAGATGATGTCCAAAATCTCTACACACACTGACCCAGAGACTGTTTAGATGTGGGTCACTGATGAGAAGATGACGGATGTTTACTGTATGATGACTGAAACAGCCTTAATCACCCAGCAGGCACAGGATGTCAACATGACGTCAGATTGATGATGTACCCCAACCCGGCGCATTGTTTGAGGATAAATCAGGCTGACGTCAGAACCCAACATCAGGCTGACGACATCAATGTCCAACCTAATCCCAGCTAATACGTCAGCGTCAACGCTTCCCGTTCACTTTGAGTGGGTGACGTCAGGCGTTGCTGAACTAAACTGTGGATCCGTCAGCACCCCTTCAGCTGTGTTGCTCGCTGCAGAAGTTGGGAAATTCTCAGCTTTTTAAGCACCAACAGAAGCGTCAGCCAATCAGATCGCTTCATGCAAACACCCCAGCTCAAACAGTAGCTGACTGCAGACTAATGTCATTGGCTGATGCTGCTATAAGGATCGCATCAGCCCCAACTTCAGAAAGCTCGTAAGCTTGGCTAACAGTTTCCCCATTGAGCATACTGCCTGAGAGGCATTTCAAAGATGGCCACCGAGTGAAATGACTTGCGTTATAGGGACTTGGGTATAAATCAGCCTTACAGAGCGGGGTCATGTGACTCCACATGTGGTAGGGAAAGTAATTGAAAATATTGACACAGAAATTTTGATTGATTATAGGTTCTGAATGTCTTTTTTTTATTTATTTATATCTATTTATTAAATGGGATAGCCCCTTGAGATAAATCATCTCATTTTCGAGGGGGTCCCTTTTCGATTGATCCCCCAGTCCTACTCTAGAGCACTTTTAAAGCTCTACTTGTCCTCATCCTCTGAGTAATGTTTACAGCAGACTCTGTTACTCTACTGCACTGATGTATGATCTATCAGTACTCTCTCCACCACTGCTGAGCTCAGACTCCCTTCTCTCTTGGCTAAACAGGAGAGACCCAGGTTTGAGGATCCTCTGAGCTCAGGGCTCTCTCCCAGGACAGCGTGCCGAACACACATTTACCTCATCTCTGGGCCAGACTGAATCTGCAGACACTTTTGCTGTTTTAGTTGAGAATTTTGTCAAAAATCTGCAAATTTAAGCTGAATTATTTAATCAGAACTACAAACTTAATATATGAAGGGAAAACTACTAGCTTATAACTTTTATTTAATGTCTACAATGCAAATCCATCTAGAGTCACTTCACTTGATAAACAGAGCAAGTCTCTCATATAATCTCTCTACTATAAGACAGAATATATTACTGCACTGTAAATACATCAGATCTACACTTCATATCAGTCAATAATATCAGTGAAATGAGTCTAAAAACTCAATACATATAAATTTACACACATTTACACAAGTCAATACACAGACTCAGTGATGGGCTAAACATCTGCAGAATTCTGCATGCGCAGATTCAGTGTGGGCCTACTGATCTCTCTAGAAATGTGTGTGTGTGTGTGTGTGTGTGTGTGTGTGTGTGTGTGTGTGTGTGTGTGTGTGTGTGTGTGTGTGTGTGTGTGTGTGTGTGTGCAATATGCTTGGGCGGTAATACAGTAATATGGTTTACCGCGGGATCTAAACATAGCAACGGTGTCAGTTTCAACACCGTTATACCGTCGTAAAAAACAATGCACTTATAGGAGAGCAGTATTAAATATTACATATTATTTATTTAATGCCTGAAAATGCGTGTGCGTGATTGTCATCACAGGACAGTGTGGAGGAGAGAGAGAGAGGTGAGGTAAGATGGCGAGTCGTGCACCAAGTGACCTGGTCTGGAAAAAGAACACAACCTCTGCAGTTTGGCAGTATTTCAGGTTTCGACTGAATGAGAAAGGAGACGTGGTAAACACAAACTAGAGATCTGCATTCTGCATACATTTCTGAATATAAGCACAGGAGCGGTCGGTAACTCTGGTGTCATTTGAACGAGAGCGGGCGGTCTAACAATATCGCGAGCACGCGATACCGTTTATATATGTGTGTGTGTGTGTGTGTGTGTGTGTGTGTGTGTGTGTGTCTGCTATACCACAATAAAGGATGCATACCGCTCCGTCCAACGAGCAGCTTTGGGACACTCTGACCATTGTTTGATTCATCTCATTCCAACCTACAGGCAGAAACTGAAAACAGCCAAACCTGTATTAAGATCTGTGAAAAGATGGACTAAGGAAACAGAGCGAGATCTACAAGCCTGTTTCGACCTCACTGACTGGAGTGTTTTTGAAGCTGCTGCAAACGATCTGGATGAGCTCACAGAGACTGTAACATCTTATATCAGTTTCTGTGAAGACGTGTGCATTCCTACCAGGACTCATCTCACATACAACAATGACAAACCATGGTTCACTGTAAAACTCAGACAGCTATGTCAGGCCAAGGAGGTTGCTTACAGGAATGGGGATAGGGCCTTGTATAAGCAGGCCAAATACACACTGGAAAAGGAGATCAGAGTCGCAAAAAGGAACTATTCTGAGAAACTAAGGAGTCAGTTCTCTTCCAGCGACTCAGCATCCGTGTGGAAAAGTCTGAAAAACATCACAAACTACAAGACACCATCCCCCAGCACTGTAGACAATGAACGACTTGCAAACGACCTGAATGAGTTTTACTGCCGGTTTGAGAAAACCCCCCACACCCACTCTGAACTGCTCTTCACGCCACCATTAACACCTCCACCACCCCCCGCCTCCCTCATACCTGCCCTACAGTTTAACGAAGAGGAGGTGCGCCAGGTCTTCCAGAAACAGAAGAGGAAAAAAGCACCAGGCCCAGATTTATAACACCAGCCTGTTTAAAGTCCTGTGCTGACCAACTGGCCCCCATCTTCACCCTGATCTTCAACAGATCACTGGAGCTGTGTGAAGTGCCCTCCTGCCTCAAACGCTCCACCATCATCCCCATCCCAAAGAAACCAAACTTACAGGACTAAACGACTACAGACCAGTGGCACTAACATCTGTGGTCATGAAGTCCTTTGAAAAACTGATGCTGACCCACCTGAAGGACATCACTGAACCCTCACTGGACTCTCTTTAGTTTGCCTACAGAGCAAACAGGTCTGTGGATGATGCAGTAAATATGGGACTGCATTATGCTCTGCAACACCTAGACAGGCCAGGGACCTATGTGAGGATGTTGTATGTTGACTTCAGCTCGGCGTTTAACACCATCATCCCAAAACTTCTCCTGCCCAAATTAACTCAACTCTCTGTGCCCACCTCTGTCTGTCAGTGGATCAACAGCTTCCTAACGGACAGGCAGCAGCTGGTGAAGCTGGGAAAATTCTCATCTAGCATCCGCACGATCAGCACTGGCGCCCCCCAGGGGTGTGTCCTCTCCCCACTGCTCTTCTCCCTGTACACGAATGACTGCACATCAAAAGACTCCTCTGTGAAGCTCTTGAAGTTTGCAGACGACACCACACTTATCGGCCTCATTCAGGACGATGACGAGTCTGCTTACAGACAGGAGGTTAAGGAGTTGGCTGTCTGGTGTAGCCACAACAACCTGGAGCTCAACACGCTCAAAACAGTGGAGATGATTGTGGACTTCAGGAGAAACCCCCCTGCTCTCCCCCCACTGAGCATCATGGACAGCATTGTGGCAGCAGTGGACTCATTCAGGTTCCTGGGCACCACCATCTCTCAGGACCTGAAGTGGGACACTCACATTGACTCCATTGTCAAAAAAGCTCAACAGAGGCTGTACTTTCTTCGTCAGCTGAGGAAGTTTAACCTCCCAAAGGAGCTGCTGAAACAGTTCTACACCTCCATCATTGAATCAGTCATCTGCACATCAATAACTGTCTGGTTTAGCTCAGCTACTAAATACGATCTCCAAAGACTACGTCAAATAGTTCGGACTGCTGAGCGAATCACTGGTACAACCCTTCCTACTCCCCAAGAACTGTACTTATCCAGAGCGAGCAGAAGGGCTGCCAAAATCACTCTGGACCCCTCACACCCAGCACACTGCCTCTTTGAACTGTTACCTTCTGGTCGACGCTACAGAGCACTGCGCACCAGAACAGCCCGACACAGAAAACAGTTTCTTCCCTCAGGCAATCCATCTCATGAACACTTGATGATAATAATTGTGGAGCCAACATCACTACTTGCTATACACTTTTATACACATATACACTTATTTAACAACACACTTTACATGCCAATTTGCACATAACAGCTGCACATATAACGTTGTATATAGTAATAAACATGTACATACACTTGTCCATCTGTATATTTGCACTCACTACTTCTATTTTTTTTTTTTTTTAAATATATTTATGATCTGTTTTTTGTCCTGTCTCTGTAATGCTGTTGCACTGTAGAAGCTCTGTCACCAAAACAAATTCCTAGTATGTGTGAACATACCTGGCAATAAAGCTCTTTCTGATTCTGATTCTGATTCTGAATGAGAGAGAGCGTGGTGCTGTGTGTCTATGTGTGTGTGTTATATTCCGTCTGGACTCATCTAGCTGGGTGGTTTTTGGTTTTGCTCTTCATCTCCTGCGCAGATCTCTCATATGAACATGATAAACAGGTGACCGTGAACCTAAGCTCACATATCCGGTATTCAGTGTCTGAATGGTTTAGGCACAAGCCAAAAGTTTGGTGACGCTGTCTGAGCCTTACATCATCAGTTTTTATTATGCACGGTAATACCGGATACCGAGGTAAAATGGGGAGGAGGTTTGACGCTATCAAAACTTGGACAATGGAGAAAAATAAGTCTTGAACACACTGTCAAGTATTTTCCTGGGAATAATCTCTCTAAAGGAGCCGCTGATATGGAACTGAAGCAGACTTTGGTCAAAACCCAAACAACACACACACACATACAAATGAAACTAAAGAAACAAAATCTGAGAAACAAGTTGTGTGTAATAACAGTGGACTGACAGAAGGAGAACTACTGACATGTGATCAACACTTTATATAAAGGGGTCTAATGACGGCAGCTTACAGACGCCTCTCATATGGAGAATGAAGCCTCCGGCATCGCTCAAGTGTGAGTTTCACATAGACTTCAACAAGAAAGTCAGAATCTGGATGCTTCTGTGAGTCTCGTCTAGCAAATCTGAGCTTTATTCTGTATTTTCTATTGGATTCGGATCAGGTGATTGGTTGGGCCATTCTACAGCTTGATTTTCTTCCTCTGAAAGCCTCTGAGAGTCTCCTCGGCTGTGTTTAGGATCATTGTCTTGCTGAAATGGTTTGATCTTCATCCTCCTGCTATTGTAGATGTTGAACTGAAGCAGCTGATGTTAATTTACACTGAGGAAGGGCAGAGGGTTGCTGAAGAACTACTGAGAGAATCCAGCTGCTGTCTGGGCTTTCACTGCCCACATACACCACCCTTTCTTCATGTGTTCAACAGTGTTTCCCTGTGTCACTTCAGTTTATTACACAGAACTTGTGAACTCATCAGATTTGGATCTCCACATTTGGATTTCTTTGGTTGTCATCAACATCTGGTAAAAATGTAAAGTCAGCAGCACCTTTAGAAACACGTTTACTGAGGAAAATGGAGACGTGTTCAATACTTTTTCCCTGCTGTATTTAACGTGTGTGTGTGTGTGTGTGTGTGTGTCTCTGACCTGCGCCTCCCCCAGCCCCAGCTCGATCATCTCCACAGATCTGCGCAGTAGGCTGGTCTTCTCCTGCACCAGGCTGGACTCCTCCTCCTTCTTCAGGCACCGGAGCGTCTCCGTCAGGCTCTGCAGGATGGAGGTGTGTTCGCTCTTCAGCGCCTCCAGCCCCTGCACCACCAGCCGAGTGTTGGAGATGATCTCCTCCTGCGACAGCTTCTCCAGCTTCTCCTCACGCACACACACCATGGTGGACATGCTGGAACACACGCTCTCTCTCACACACACACACCCTGGAGAGCGGCAGCGGGTCAGCCGGGATCTGCAGAACACAACCACAACATTACAATCAAACACTGATAATGACTGAAAACTACTCATTTTAATAAGTTACAAGCTGTAAAACACGTCTGTCTGCTGTGTCTACAGTGTTTCAGAAGAGGGCGGAGCTACAGACAGCTGTGCATCCCCATAGTGACAGATGTAAAACAGCAGTGTGTGTGTTGTCAGTGCTGTGTGCGTGTGTACTTCATGTGTCTGTCAGTCTATGTCGCTCCTG